>NC_133326.1:414151007-414451007 GCF_042186555.1 Aquarana catesbeiana | reverse complement strand
TTGCATTTTAGAGAAAAAAAATGTTTGGATTGGAATGTGGATGGGCAGGGTTCTAAAGTGATAAAGGATCTTAGGTAACACTAGCATTTTATATGCAGCTAGTCTTCCAGACCAGGAGAGATAACATTTTTTCAAACGTGATAGCTCATTTTATATGTTAGCAATGTAGCGGGTGCCCCGTGGGGCCGCATCTTTCTCCAGCTGCTGCCAGGATTAACACAGGTGCACAGGCTCTCAAGGGAGACACAGCCTGTCAGCTCCCCCCTCCTTCTCTTCTCACTGTGCAGTGAAGATACACAGAGACAGAAAAGCTCACTCTGTTCCCTCCCATGCTTCCTCGTTGGCAGGGGGAGGGAACCAATGACACTCAAGGAGTACTGCAGCAATGCATCTTGGGACATGTAGTCTCCATTACAAAACGGCCCCATAGCTTTCTATGGGGACATAACTACACAGACCAGCTGCCCTCAGGATTAAATAAAGGAAAGGACTCCATCTTGTCTGGCTGGAGTAGGGGACACCACAAGGCAAAGGAGAAGACCAGACCTGGGGAGAGGTTTTGCCTCCTGGGTTGGCGTATCGTTCCTGCCAGGCATCCATGGCCAGTCAGGGGACATCCTGCCAGAGAGGGGGATCCCAGGTGCATATCTATATGCACCTGCACTGACGGTGTGACACGTCCAGTTGTGAGGTAGCCAGTCGGGCTACCTAAAGAGCCTGCTTGTTTCTGGATATTTCGTTTGGGCCTTGATCGCAGGATTGGTGAGCAGGCACTTGCCCATTTGCAGGAAACAAAGACACTGCATTCAGACAGCGTTGTTCTTACTTTGCCCACACTTGCCAAAACCTAGGTCACACGGATGCCTTGTTAAACAATCTCAATGTTTGTCCTGTAATTCAGACACTGCCAGCATATTGCCTTTATACTCTGCAAACCAGAACAAAAAGTGAACCAACTAAAGTGGCTAGCTGAAGACTCAAGGCCTTCTTCTTCAAAGGGACAGGAGTTGTTTTGGCCATATGAACACACACACACAGGGTTCAGTATATGTGATGTATGACTGGGGTAGTCTGTCTTGGGAGTTAGGCCATTAACCACTGAACTAAGTACAGTGTTTATAGTTTGTGGGCCTGTAGTTTCAGGGGACAGAAGAGAGAGGTCTGACATAAGAATTGGTCATTCCCCTGCTCTCCTCCAGCCCGGACTCATAGAGCCGGGCTGGAGGAGATGTTGCATAGTTACATAGTGAGTCTGGTTGAAAAAAGACACAAATCCATCTGGTTTAACCACAAGAAAAAATATATAATCTCATATATACACAACCCTTTACCAACAGTTGATCCAGAGGAAGGCGAAAAACCCCAGCAAAGCATGATGCAATTTGCTATAGCAGGGGAAAAAAATCCTTCCTGATCCCCTGAGAGGCAATCGGATTTTCCCTGGATCAACTTTACCTATAAATGTCAGTACCCAGTTGTATTATGTACATTTAGGAAAGAATACAGGCCTTTTTTAAAGCAATCTACTGAGCTTGCCACAACCACCTCTGGACGGAGTCTATTTCACATTTTCACAGCTCTTACTGTGAAGAAACCTTTCCATATTTGGAGATGAAATCTTTTTTCCCCTAGATGTAAAGAGTGCCCCCTTGTCCTCTGTGATGACCTTAAAGTGAATAACTCAACACCAAGTTCACTATATGGATCTCTTATGTATTTGTACATGTTGATAATATCCCCCCTTATTTGTACATGTTGATAATATCCCCCCTTAATCTCCTCTTCTTAAGAGGGAATAAATTCAGTTCCTCTAATCTTTCCTCATAGCTGAGCTACTCCATTCCTCTTATCAGTTTGGTTGTCCTTCTCTGCACTTTCTCCAGTGCCCCGATATCCTTTTTGAGAACCCAAAACTGAACTGCATATTCCAGATGCGGTCTTGCTAATGACTTGTACAGGGGCAAAATTATATCTCTCTCTCTCTCTGGAGTCCATACCTCTCTTAATACAAGAAAGGACTTTGTTCGCTTTGGAAACTTCAGCTTGGCATTGCATGCTATTATTGAGCTTATGATCTACTAAAACCCCCAGATCCTTCTCCACCATTGATTCCCCCAATTGTAGATTTCTGCATAGATAGGTTGAAAAAAAGACACAAGCCCATCTAGTTCAACCAATTAAAAAAAAAAGCAAATAGAAAAAAGACATATTTTTTCAAAGTATGTCGAAAATCTTTTCCCAATAGGTGTTTCACCACTAAACAAGAGCTGATATATTTTAGATTTCTTTTAATTGTACTCCCCCTAGTATGTGTGATGCATGCATATCTTAGCTCCCAAGTGCATAACTTTACATTTATCAACATTAAACCTCATTTGCTACTTTGTTGCCCAATTAGACAATGCATTGAGGTCGGCTTGTAAATTGGAGACATCCTGTAAGGACATTACTCCACTGCATAGCTTAGTGACATCTGCAAAGACAGAAAATGTACTTTTAATCCCAGACCCTATATCATTTATAAAGGTATATAAAAGTAAGGGTCCCAACACTGAACCTTAGGGTACACCACTGATAACCTTAGACCATTCAGAGTAAAGCCTCGTACACATGATCAGATTTTCGGCAGACAAAATGTCAGACTTTTGTTCGAAGGGCGTGTGCCAGGAACTTGTCTTGCATACAATCGGTACACAATTGTCGGCCAACAAACACAAATGTACTGACGTACTAGAAGGAATTTCAGCTCTTGGGCACCACCCTTTGGGCACCTTCTGTTAATGATGTGTTTGGTGAGCACTGATTCCGAGCATGCGTGTTTGTACTTTCAACTTTTGTGTGACAGACTTGTGTACAGATGAGACTAAAATCTGACAACAGACCAGTGTACGAAGGAAAATTTTCTAGCCTGCCTTCAAAAATTTGTTGGTGGAAATTTGGGCAACAATTGTCTGATGGAGCGTACTAACGGTCGGATTTTAGGCCAACAGTCTGTCATCACACAATTCCCTGCCGAAAATCTGATCGTGTGTACAAGGCTTTAGAGTCATTAACTACTACTCTCTGAATCCTGTCTTCTAGCCAGTTTTCTATCCATTTACAAATTGATCTTTCCAAGCCTGTAGATTTTACCTTACACATGAGTCATGTGTGGGCAACTGTGTCAAACGCTTTTGCAAAATCCAAGTATACCACGTCCACAGCCACCTCTCTGTCCAAGGTTTTACTTACCTCCTAATAAAAAGAAATCAGGTTTGTTTGTGTCAGGGCTGGGCTCAGCCCTTCCTTCTCTGAGCTGGCTGCTCAGCTGTCAGCTAATTGCCAGCTCCCGTCTCTCTCCACAGTTACTCAGTTGTTGTTGATATCCTGCTAGTCAGTCCTGCCTGCTTAAGCCGTCCAGTCCAGAGGAGCTCTGCCTTCGCTTTGGTCAACATCACAAAAAAGATCTCCTGCGTTCCTGTGTAAAGACTGGTTTTGCTGACATCCCTTCTGGCTCCGGATCCTGCTTGCTGCTCCACTACTTTGAACCCTGACTTCTGGCTTGGCTGACTATCCTTTCCGGTTACTGAACTTTGGCTATGTTTTGACTACGTTTGTTCTTTTTACTTTTATTATTAAACAAGTGTGATTTAACTGTACTTTTGTCTCCGTCTGATTTCATGGTTTCTGACAGTAGGGGAAGGCCATGAATTCAGAAGATGCAGTCAATCCACTTGTTGGTAATATTTTTTCCAGATTGGATGAACTGGATCACCGCATGGATCAGTTCCCCATGGCGTTACAAAGGCTCCTGAGTCGCATGGCTCACCTGGAATCTCCCACTGTGGCCGCCCAGATACAACCTATGTTGCAGGCTGACCCTGCTGCTGCTCCAGTCTCTGTGCAGGCACCCGCCTCGAGTATTACCTCTATAAGAGGTATGTCTGGTTCCACTCTGCTTCCCCAGTGATTTGCGGCCGATCCAGTCCAATGCAGAGGTTTTCTCAACCAGGTTGAGATATACTTTGAGATGCTGCCCCAGGCGTTTTCTACGGACAGAAGCAAAGTAGGTTTCGTGATATCTTTGCTTTCTGAGAGAGCCTTGGCCTGGGCAAACCCTCTATGGGAGACGCAAAAACCTGTTGTCTTGAGTTACCCTGAGTTTGTGGCTTCATTTAAAAGGGTATTTGACGAGGCTTTGCTTCTGCTGCTAAGTCCCTCATGTCCATCGAACAGAGTATGAGAATTGTTGCCGACTACGCCATTGAATTCCATACTCTGGCAGCAGAGGTTGCGTGGAACAATGAGCCTCCAGACTCAGAGACTCTCTTTTAAGGAGCGCTTGCGGAATCCTCCTGTACATTTGTCTCTGAGCTTTGCAATCCCACCCGTGCCTCCCATGCACTTGGGTTTTACACGTCTCTCTGCGGATGAGAGAACCTTTAGGAGGAGGGAGAGATTGTGCCTTTATTGTGGCCAGACAGGTTTATTTTTGAAGTCTTGTCCTACCCTCCCAGGGAAAGCCCGAACCTTGAGATCCTGTCATAGACAGACCTTAGGTAGCGTTATTTCATCCCCAGTTATCAAGAAGGATAAGCCCCTGGTTCGGTCACCCTTTCTTTGACTGAGTTGTCCATCAAGATACAGGCTCTAATCGACTCTGGGGCTGCAGGCCTGTTCATTGATGCTGCCTTTGTATCGAAGCACTCGATTCCACTGCAGCTAAGTAACACTCCACTTGCCACTGATGCTCTTGACGGGAGACCTCTACAGCCTGCCCATGTGACTCATGAGATGGTTCCATTGTCCATGGCCGTAGGGCTCTTCACCATGAGATAATCCAATTCCAGGTTATTTCCTCGCCTAAGTTTCCGCTTGTTATTGGTTAGCCTTGATTACAGAGGCACAACCCCTCTTTTGATTGGCTCTGTGCTGAAGTTCTCTCCTGGTCACCACAATGCAATGAGACATGCTTCCAGAGGGTAGCCAAGGTCTTGTGCACCTCTTCACTCTCCTCCCGGCCGGAGGAGTACTACAAATTTAGCGATGTCTTTGACAAAGGAAAAGTCGGTAGTTTGCCTCCGCACCGGCCGTATGATTGCGCAATTAACCTTCAACCTAGTGCCATACCCCCTCATGGTGGGTTTACCCTTTGTCAGTCTTAGAGGATAAGGCCATGGAGGATTATGTTGCAGACACACTTTCTCGAGGTTTCATCGGCAAATCATCGATTCCTGGTGCTGGTTCTTCTTTGTGAAGAAGAGTGGTGAACTGAGTACTTGTATTGATTATAGGGGTCTCAATCATTTCATGATTAAGAATGCCAATCCAATTCCATTGATTATGAAGTTATTTGACCGCCTCAAGGGAACAACGGTTTTCGCGAAGCTTGATTTGAGAGGGGCATACAAACTCGTGAGGATTAAGGAGGGCGATGAGTGGAAAACTGCGTTTAATACCAGAACAGGTCATTATGTGTACCTCATAATGCCTTTTGGCCTTTGTAACATCCCGGCAGTTTTCCAAGAATTTATTAATGATGTCCTCCGAGATTGGTTGCAGGTATGTGTAGTGGTTTATCTTGATGATATCCTCATATTTCCAAAGTCCCTGGAGATCCACCACACAGATGTCTGTCGTGTACTTCAGAAACTAAGAGAGAACAATCTCTATTGTAAACTGGAGAAATGCGAGTTCCATCGTGAACAGGTTAAATTCCTGGGCCATGTCATTTCCACTGCTGGTTTTTCGATGGACCCAGAGAAACTTTCGGCAGTCCTACAGTGGCCCCAACCCATGGGGTTACGTCCTCTGCAGCATTTCCTGGGCTTTGCCAACTATTATCGGAAGTTTATTTGTAACTTCTTTTCTCTAGTTAAGTCACTGACTGATATGACCAGAAAGGATGGTAACCCACAGAGTTGGTCTCCAGAGTCCGTTAACGCCTTTGAGAGTCTCAAGGCTGCCTTTGTTTCTGCTTCTGTGTTGGCACATCCTGATCCTAAGTTACCATTTTTCTACCGTTTATCTTCTGAGACTGGTGTTGGCGCTCTTCTGTCTCAATGTCCTACCTCTGAGAGCGCTATGCATCCTTGTGGCTACTTTTCCAAGAAATTGCCACGTGTGGAGTCCAATTACAAGATTGGTGAGAGAGAGCTGTTGGCGATCATTTTAGCCCTGAAAGAATGGAGACATCTCCTCGAAGGTACCACTGTGCTGGTTCTTATTCTTACTGACCATAAGAATCTCACATTCTTGTCTGAGGCTAAAGGCCTCTCTCCCAGAAGGGTGTGATGGGCTCTTTTCTTGTCAAGTTTCAATTACATTGTCTCATTCTTACACGGTACTAAGAATGTAAGGGCTGCTGCCTTGTCACAACAATTTTCCTCCACTTCCAAGTTGGGTCAGTTCCAGTTCCTGTGATTCCTCCTGATCGTATTCTGGCTACGGTTCACACCAGTCTCACTTCTCCTTTGGGTGCCAAAATTCTTGCTGCTCAGGTCCATGCTCCTCCTGAGAAACCTTGTGACTGTTGAATCTCCGTACTGCCCGCTCCAGACTTACCATTCTCCCAAGGCAGCTGGCCCCCCTGGGAAGAATCAACTCATTTGTTAGAGGAACATCTCCGTGGTCTTCGTTCCAGTTGGGCATAAGTCCAGGAGGCTTTGCCTGATGTGAATGATAGGTACAGACTCCATGCTGACCGCAATCTCCGACTTAGTGTTCCCTCACTGAAGTTCGCACCTCAGTTTATGGGGCCTTTCCTTATTCTTCGCAGGATTAACCTAGTGGCTTACTTATTAGATCTTCCTTTTAATATGCATATTTCGAATGTATTTCATGTCTCCTTATTAAAACCTTTGGTCTGTAACCGCTTTACCACCTCAATGCCATGTCCTCACCCTGTACAGGTTGAGAACCATGAGGAGTATGAAGTACAGTCCATTGTTGACTCCCGTAGGTTCCGTGGGCGCATACAGTACCTAGTGCATTGGAAAGAGTACGGTCCGGAGGAATGCTCTTGGGTCTCATTCTCGGACGTACATGCCCCTGTCCTCCTCTGTGATTTGCATAGATGTTTTCCCCTCAAGCCTGATGGTCCTCCGAGGGGGCGGGGCCATTGAGGAGGGGGTACTGTCAGGGCTGGGCTCAGCCCTTTCTTCTCTGAGCTGGCCGCTCAGTTGTCGGCTAATTGCCAGCTCCCATCTCTCTCCACAGTTACTCAGCTGTTGTTGATATCCTGCTCTTCAGTCCTGCCTACTTAAACCATCCAGTCCAGAGGAGCTCTGCCTGCGCCTTGGTCAACATCACAAGAAACATCTCCTGCATTCCTGTTTAAAGACTGGCTTTTCTGACAGCCCTTCTGGCTTCGGATCCTGCTTTCTGTTCCACTACTTTGATCCCTGACTTCTGGCTTGGCTGACTATCCTTTCCGGTTACTTTGGCTATGTTTTGACTACGTTTGTTCTTTTAACTTTTATTATCAAACAAGTGTAATTTAACTGTACTTCTGTTTTGGTGTGATTTCATGGTTTCTGACAGTTTGACTTCTGTCTTTTATGAATCCATGCTGTCTGTTGCTTAAAATATTTTTTTCCAGCAAGAACTTGTCTATGTGGTCTTTTATTAAATTGTCCAATATCTTCCCGACTATAGAAGTTAAACTAATGGGTCTATAGTTACTTGGCAAAGACTTTGATCCCTTTTTAAATATGGGCACCACATTGGCTCTGTGCCAATTCTGTGTTACCATTCCAGTCATTAACGAATCTCTAAATATTATAAACAATGGCCTTGAAATTACAGAGCTCAATTCTTTTAGGATCCGTGGGTGGATGCCATCTAGTCCAGGTGCTTTATCCACCTTTATTCTGTCTAAATATTTCTGGACCATATTACTTTTGAGTGAAATCACTACCACCCCCATTATGGACATGAGCTCCCCCATGCTCCTTTGTATACATAGAGCTGAAGAAAGTATTTAATACATTTGCCTTCTCTTTGTCCCCAGTCACCCACTCTAGATTATTTTGTAAAGGGCCAACATGCTCAGACCTGACTTTTTACTATTAATATAGTTGAAGAGTTTTTTGGGGTTTGTCCTACTTTCTTTTGCATTTCCATAATATTTTATTGAGGATGCTTAATGTATACATACAGATGTATGTACAAGAACATATTTTACATGGGCCCATTGGCCTAGTTAAGTACAGGTAAACCAAAACAAAAACATTGTTTTAACATTCAATCTCGCTATAACGACAAAAAGTTAAGTAGAAGATTTATGGTGTCTTTAAGGATAGTCAGCAAGGTGGTAAATAATGTATAGTGAATACAAGCAAGCTATGTGGTTTGTAGGCCCAGATGGGCTTAATTTTTGGGGGGATAGTTCCATAAGTCAGTCTGATTTCTTGAAGTAGTAGCAGTTGTGTGGGGGAATCTCTAAATAAGGATGGGTGAACAGAGTTCGTGAAGTGATAGATTATTCAGGGAGAGTATAATAGTATAATAGTCGTTTGGTGTAGTTTCCATGGTTGACAGGCCGGCTGACAACCAGATTTAGGTGTATTAGCTATATGTGTGTAGAGATGGAGCGTGATAGGGGGGTGGTGGGACTGTTGGGAAAGAAGGGAGGGTTGAATAGGTGGGGAGAGGTGGGTGGGAGGGGTGAGAAGAAAAATGCATGTGAGGGTGTCGAAGAGTATAGATAGGATAGACCGGTGCAGGGGGGGCCTAGGCCTCCTGTCTAGCCCTGGTTTGCCATCTACCCTGCCTTAAGTTTCCTGGAGGCTGAGGGAAAGGTGTTCTGGGAAGTTTCCCTCTCCATTATCGTTTGGAGTTCATGGTTTGGGTATATTCAGGAGTAGTTCTGAACTGTGACCAGCAAGACTAGGTAGTGGTGTATTTGGAGAGGGTTGTCATTGGAGATGGCTATAAGTTCTTCCATTTTGGCAATTGTATCAATTCTCTGAAACCAATCTTTGATCGATGGGGCATAGGTTTTGCCCCATAAAATTGGAACACATCGCTTAGCAGCGTTCAGCATGTGCATCGCGAGAGATTTGAAGTAAGATCGTCTGGATATAGAGGTATGGTGCAATAGAAATTGTGAAGGTGAGAATTCTAATGTGAAAGTAGATATTCTGGAAATTAAGTTGTGGACTTCGCGCCAAAATGTTTGTATGATGGGGCAAGACCACCAAATGTGGAGAAGAGATCCTGGTTCAGAATTGCATCTCCAGCATTTGTTGGGAATGGATGGAGCGAACTTGTGTATAATGGTCAGCACTCTGTACCACTTCGTGAGTACTTTATAGCCATTTTCCTGTGTTGATATATTTATTGAACCCTTGAGTATGTTTTCGAATATTTGCTCCCACTGTGTGTCTGTGAGGTTTAGGGATAGTTCTTTCTCCCAGGATTGACATGTTTTGCTTTTCGTGGGATATTTGGTGAAAAGTAATGAATAGATGGTTGAGACCACATGTCTCTGTGGTGTGTTTTCTGAGCATAGGGATTCCAGGGGGGTAAGTTGGCGGGACCAGAGCGGTTTGTGGTTCGGGTCTAGGAGGAAGTGTTGTATTTGAAGGTATCTCCATAGTGGGAACTTGAGATCTTTCATTTGGAAGGCTAGATCTTCTTGTCTTAGCAGTGTGGCCTTATTGAAGAATTGTTTGGCCATAATGTGTTTATGTGGCCATGAAGTTGATAGGAATTGTTTAGACATTCCCGGGGGGAACTCGGGATTAAGACGGAGTGGTGTCATAGGGCCTGGACTAGACGAAAGGGAGTGTTTGGTCTTGGTTTCATGAAAGCAGCGTAGCGTAGGACCTATGAGTAAGTGTTTGGATGTAGTGGGTGGGATATGTCTAGACAGAAGCCATAGCGTGGTGGCTAGGGGTTGTGAGGAAATGGATTCTTCTAGCGTAACCCATTGCTTTGTGGATGTATGAATATTCCAGTCCACTATTCTGGTGAGAAGGCATGCTTTGTGGTAGTTACAGATATCTGGGAGACCTATGCCCCCTTTGGATCTGGGGAGTACAAGGTGTTCGTATTTAATGCGTGGACATTTATTGCACCATAGAAATTTAGTACAGATGGCTTTGTAGGTGGAGAAAAAGGAAGGAGGTAGGTGGATGGGGATGGCTTGCATTACATATAAAAGTCTAGGTAGAACGTTCATTCTTACATTCTTAAAATTGCGGCTCTTCCGAACCATGAGAAGGAGGGTGTGTCCCATTTTTGTAGATCATTTTTAATCGAGGTTAATAGAGGGGTGAAATTCAAGGAATATAGCTCATCCAAATGGGCTGGGAGTTGTATGCCTAGGTATTTGAACGCTTTGGTTTTCCAAGTGAAGGGAAAATTGTTTTGGCATAGCGATATTTTATCTTCTGGCAGCAAGATGTTTAGGGCATACGACTTATCAAAATTAATTTTGAGGTTGGAGATATGTTGGAAGTGGGCAAAATCTTTTAATAAATTTGGAATGGAGACGTGTGGTTCTGCGAGGGTCAGTAATATGTCGTCAGCAAAGGCTGAAATTTAAAATTTGTGTTCAGAAACCAAAATTCCCCGGATATTTGGATTGTTTCTGATGCGGTTAAGAAATGGTTCTAATGTAAGTATATAAAGGAGGGGGGATAGGGGGCAGCCCTGGCGGGTCCCGTTGCAGATAGCGAAGGCGTTTGACAGGCGGCCGTTGACTTTCACTTGCGCTGTAGGACTTGAGTAGAGGGCTAGGATCATATTAAGCATATTATTCCCGAGTCTAAGGGATTGTAGGGTTGCAGCCATGTAGTCCCAGGCCACCCTGTCAAACACCTTCTCCGCATCTAATGAGAGGAAGAAGCCATTTTGTTTGGAGGAAGTCAGCCAGGAATGAAGGTCAATAGCTTTGATGGTGTTGTCCCTGGCCTCGCGGCCAGGAACAAAACCCACTTGGTCTGTGGACACCAATGAGGGGATTAGTGGGAGAAGGCGATTAGAAAGAATTTTGGCAAAGAGCTTGGTATCCATATTGAGGCGGGAGATGGGACAATAATTGGAGACTTTGGTGTGATCTTTCCCTTCTTTAGGTAACACAGTTATGTGGGCTTCTAGAAGGCGGTGTGGTGGACGTGTAGGTGACGTTAGAGAGTTGAATGTAGAGAGAAAGGGGGCGGAGAGAATATCCTTGAACGTTTTTTAATAAGCGGCCGTATAGCCGTCTGGGCCAGGACTCTTGCCTGCTTTCATTTGTTTGATAGCTAGGGCTAGTTCCTCCTTAGAGATAGGGTTTTCTAGGGATTGAGCTATATCCTGTGGTATTGGTTTGGGAGCGAGTGGGTTTGTATGGGACAAGTTGTATAGTTCGGTGTAATAGCGTTCAAAACATGTAGGTCTTTCTTCGTTATTTGTGGCGAGAGTGCCGTCGGATTTTTGGATTTGTCTTACCACATTGATTGCTCTCTTGGCCCCTAAGGCTCTAGCCAGGAGTGCTCCGCTTTTGTTGCCATGTTCGTAAAACAGTTTACGTGTCAGGGTAAGTTTGCAGTTTGTTGTTTCATGTAGCTCATCTAATAGTAGGGATCTCACCCGAGTGAGTTCTTGTAAAGTTTGGGTGGCTTGGGTCCTCTTGTGATCTGCTTTCAACTTTTTAATTTGATTGGTCAGGTCATTGATGTGTGCTTACTTCTGTCATTTTCTTTTGGAGGAGAGAGTTATGAGTTCCCCTCTTATAGCGCATTTGTGTGCTTCCCATTGGGTTAGGGGATGTACATCAGGTGTGTTATTTGTTTGGAAGAACGATTTGATGCAGGAGTGTATGTGGTCTAGGTTGGCTTTGTCGGTCAGTAGGGAAGCGTCTAGGAGCCACACTTTCTATCCTTCAACTGTCTCTGGAAAAGTCAGTGTGATGGAGATGGGATGATGGTCAGATAAAAACATGGGTTCAATAGTGGCTTTGGTAAGAAGAGATAAGTCCTGTTGAGTAAGGAAGGAATAGTCAATTCTAGAATAACAATTGTGTGGGGTTGAGAAATACGTGTAATCTTTGTCTCCTGGATGGAGGGTGCGCCACATGTCATGGAGTAGGAGATCATGAAATTGGCGATGTATCTGGCGTAAAGCTCGGAACGTGAGAGAGGAAGTACTTGTGGAAGAATCTAGAATGGGATTAAGGGGGACATTAAGGTCACCTCCTAGGATCAGTATACCTGATTGGAAGGAAGAGAGGAGAGAGGCGATTTTGCGGAAGAAAGGGACTTGTTTCACATTTGGGGCGTAAATGTTGGCCAGGGTGATTGGTCTGTTCCATAGGTGGCCTTTGAGAATTAAATAACGACCATCAGTGTCCGCTATCGAGTCGGTTATTTCAATGGGGCAATGTTTTGCTATTAGAATTGAGCCTCCTTTTGATTTTGAGTTGGGGTTTGAAAAGCAGTCGTATAATAAGCATTGACCAATTTGGGTTGGGATTTTGTTTTGAAATGTGTTTCCTGTATATAGACGATATCTGCTTCATGGCTTTTCATTGAGGCAAGTACCTGTGAGCGTTTTACAGGAACGTTTAGTCCCTTGGTATTTAAGGAGAAAAGTTTTAGCGTAAGAGGGGTTGTCAGGGTCTTTAGAGGCATTTTCAGTGTGAATTGGGGCAGTTTTATCTGGCCGATAGGGGAGGGGTATTTGGTGGAGCGCTGGCCTTAAGTGGGGGTACGGGCAAAGAAAAAAAAGAAAAAATAAAGGGTGAGGGGAGGGTCAGGTAAGTGGGAAGTGGATTGTGTTGTGATGAGGATAAGAGTATGTTAGTTGGGGTTGTGGGGGTGAAACCGGAGGTGAGGATAGACCAGCTACCTTACCTAAAGGAATAAATGGAATCCGGTTGTTATCAGCAGAGATTCGAGGAATCTGCTGGTTGGGGGGATAGGAGGACCGGTTGAGAATAACGTGGACCCGCTATGGAGGACTGATATTTCATGTCAAGAAGGGAAAGAGCAAGTCGCTGTGGGAAGGGCAGACAGACAGGGGGAGACAGAATAGTTCCTATTCAGTATACTTGAAACAGGAATGTAGTTTAGAGCTAACATTTTTAGAGCAACTAATGTATGTCTTCAAAACGCAGAGAAAAAAAAAAAAAAAAACCCTAGAAAGAGTTTTCAACAAGTGTATGGTCATCATGTCTGCAAATTACTGTTCTTAGCCCGCGAGGGTGTGGAGCGTTAGGAGGTGAAGTCCCTATGTAAAGAACAATGAGGTATGAGATATAGGCAAGGTAAGTGTTGCGTGATTCCATAAGTTGGTTGGGCCCTTGAGGGTATGGGTGTATCGTTTGCTTGGGAGAATGGATGGTTGTATATCAAAGGGGTGTTGAGTCTAATTGCTGGTGGAGTGCTAAAGTGTATTTATTGAAAGGAGGATTGATATTGCTGGACGTGTTAGGAGGGATATGCTGAATACAATAAGGTAAAGTAGGATAGCATCATACAACCTGACATTATATACAGTGAGCAGAATAAGCATAATAAGCCGGATGAACCGGATAAGCAGGATGAACAAGATGCGAGGAAGTCATGTTTGAGTCTGAAGTTCTAGAAATGTTGTATTAATATTAATTTACAACCCTAGGCGTTGATTAGTGGATCAAGCATATTGATAGAGATGAAAGTACTCCCCTATCAGATTCTTGTGTGGAAGTACGTAGAAGTATTTTCTGGGTCATGGGTACTAGGTAAAATTTGTTGAGTTCTTTTGCTCATTCTGGCGCTGGACTTAGAATTCTCCCTCTCTCCCTCGCATCTTGTTTGGGCAAATCAATAACAATATTTTTACCTCATATGCAAGATAAATATAAAAAAAAAAAGAGGGGCGCCTTATTGCTGTATATGGCGAGGTACGCCCTCTGGCAGGGAGTATGATGGAAGCGTAGGGTGGCCTAGCTGAGAAAAGTTCTAGGGAGGCACGGGTAATTGTTCCAGGTGAGCAGTAGTGGTGTGCCGAAAGGTGGAAGTGTCCTTCATATGGTTGAGGGCGATATTGATCCACAGGACTTGTAGTAGGCCGGTTGAGAAACCTATAGGGTCAGTGTGACAATTGAATGGAAACCCAACTGGATCATGCCAAGGGTGGTATTAGGTAGGTGCAGATTTTGGACTCTAGTTCGTAAAGCCCTGTATGGGGCCGAGTCGTTGCCCTGGCATTTGATATAAGGGAAAAAAGGGTATCTGTGTAGCGTCTGTGTCAGGTGGTTCATGGCATGGTTGGAAGTGAGGATAAATTCTGACAAAATGATATGGGATGACAATCCGGTAGACTGTTGTTAGGGCCGCCTTTGCCTCTTTATTTCCGGATAGTTCCTAGTGCTCTTTGAGAACATCCCAGTTGTAAGTTGGGTACGTGGGAATGGCTGTGGGCAATCTGTGGAGAGTTAACAGATATAGGTGTCCGTTTATGAAGCAGTGATCAGCGGTGATCCCGAGGATCACCGCTGATCACAGTCCATAAACAGTTTATGAAACAGTGATAATCGGGGGAGAACATGTTTGAACTTGTTCTCCCTCCGATTATCTCTACACACGGAGAATCCTCATTGAATGACACAGAAAGGGCCAGTTTATGAAGCGGTGATCTCACCGCTTCACTGGTGATCTGAGTCAGAATTCACACTCCCAGGTTCACCAGCTCAGAGGTGGTGAATCGGGGAGTGAAGAGGAAATCTGGGGGGATCTGAGGGGGAAGGAGGAAGATTTTTAACTTCCTTATGCCTCGTTCAGACCCCCCAACACTGTAAGCATGTCCCCCTGTCATATTTATGTGTATACATATATATACATATATACATATAATGTGTATATGTATATATATATATATATATAATGTATGTGTATATACATGTATATATAATGTGTGTGTGTGTATACATATGTATATTTTATTAACAGTAATTCATGCCGTCTGTCCGTGTATTGAGCGGTGATAATTTATCACTGCTTAATAAACTGACATCTCTGTATTTCTGGTGCTGTAATCTCGTAAAGTCTCACGAGATTCCAGTATCAGGAGCCTTTCTCCACTGTTGAAAGCATTTGTAGATCTCTTCACTCCTCCAAAGGTGAAGCGATCTACAAAGCTTCATAAACTGGCACACAGAGGAGAAAAATCTTCACTGTGAATGCCGGAGAATGAAGCAGTGAATAGATTTCACTGCTTCATAAACGGACACCATAGGGTAGGAGATACCACTGAGTAGTATTTTTCTGGTGTCCCTTCCGGAGAAGTAGGTGGTGTGATTTCAAACAAGTCAGTGAGGGGTTGGTATGTTGCAAGATGGGTAGCTGTAAGTAATGTCAGGCATAAAGTAGGGAGAGGTGAGCTTTTGGGGCTCCATGTAGACTCTCCGTCAAAACTTGCTGGATATGGACGTCCAGCTGGCAGAACAGGTTAGTCAGACATGGTATCTTAACAGTATCTTATATATAAAAAAAAAGAAAAAAAAAAAAACAAAGAATTTGAAAACTGTGTATAACTCGTAAAGAATTCACAAAACCTTGGTGGGAACAGTAGGACCAGGTCTTCTGTAGGATGCCGGTCTGGAGTGCAGAAGGCGACTTAGGAATCCTGTTGAGGTCTCCTATGGGCTGGTGAGGCTAAGGGGTTCCCGCCTGGTGGTTGGCGACTTGCTTGATGCGGAGGAGTTGCTGGGGGAGATCTTTGTCGTCTGGGTCTTTGCGAGTTCCATTCCATGGGATCTTCTCGGTGGTCTGGGTGTCGTGATGTCCGGATGCATTGATCGCTGTACCAGTCAGGCAACGGAGGTTGTGGAATATCCATGGCGGTGCAGAACTGTGGCAGGTCTTCTGGGACTCGTAGTATAGGGGAGCACCCCATTGCTGATGCTGAAAGGGCAAATGGAAATTTCCATCTGTAGGAGATATTGCGTGAGCGAAGGAGATCCAAAAGAGGGCGAAGATCCCTTCTGTGTTGTAGTGTGATGGGGGACAAATCTTGGAAGAGTTTAAGTTCTGTTCCCTCATAAAGAACCTGACGTCTGTCTCTGGCACGCTTGAGAATATCTTCTTTCAGTGGAAAGTTTACTAGGCAGTAAATGATGTTGCGTGGGGGATCAGAATCTCTGCCCCTAGGGCGTAAAGCTCTGTGTATACGCTCTATGTCTATAGGGGAGTCATGGGGTCTGTCAAGCAGGCTATTGAAAACAGAATGGATGCATTGGTGGAGGTTGCCGGGTTCCACAGCTTCAGTGAGCCCTCTCACTCTTATATTATGCCTGCGTCCCCTATTATCTAAGTCTTCCAGGTGCCTGTGCATTTCCCTCAGTTGGAAAGAGTGCATGTCAGAGACCTGTTGTATTTGTGCAATGGCGGCTTCTTGCCTGTTTGTGGTGGCTTCTACTCCCTCTAGCCATGCAGCAACTGATTCAATGTCGAAGCGGAGGTCAGCAATAGCGGCTGACAATGTGTTTTTAATGTCTGATGCTATGGATTGCATATCCCCTAGGCACAGAGGTTGTGCTTGGCTGGTTGTAGAAGCTTGTGCAGGAAGATTGTAACTGTCCCTGTCACGGTCGAGGCTGTAACTGGCCGAGCGCGTGGTGCGGGAAGAAGCCTGTGTAGAGTACTGTATGGAGTCCTGTATGTCCCGCTGTTGCGATCTAAAGATCGCGGGTATGTTGCGGCTTAGCTGGGTCTCGCTGTCCCGTGGTGAGCGGGACCTAGTTGCGGAGTTGTGTCTGTCTCCCTTACCCATCTCGAACGGCTCTGTCTCCACTTATTGGGTGTGCTGTGTCCTCCATTAGTGGGAGACGGGAGTTCAGGCAGCCATTCTCTTCCAGTCCCTACTTCTTTTGCAATCTGTCGTTTGTTTTGAATTTTTGTGTCCTTGATTTCCTTTTTACATATTCTGTTATATTCTTTGTAACATTTAAACAATGATAGCGTTCCTTCATTTTTATATTTTTTAAAATTTCTTTTCCTATTATTTATAGCCATTTTAACTTTGGCCGTGAGCCACATATTTTTAGCCTTTTAAATTTATTGCCCATGGCAATATACTTTTTAGTGAGTTCACATACAGTCTTTTTGAAGAATTTCCATCTCTGTTCTGTGTCCATTTATGCCAATATTCCCTCCCAGTCTAAATCATGGAGAGCAGTCCTCATCCTTGGAAAGTGTGCTCTCTTAAGGTTAAGTGTTTTTATCTTACCTGTATGAGTTTGTTGCTTACAGCTAACATTAATGAAATCATGTTATGATCACTGCTGCCCAGATGCTCTTTTATATGACTATTGGTAATAAGCTCTGCATGATTTGAGATTACCAGGTCCAGCAGAGCTTCATTCCTAGTCAGGGCCCCAATAAACTGGACCATTAAAGTGTCTTGTAATAGGTTTATAAATTCTTGCCTTTTAACTGTCCCTGCGGTGCCATTACTCCAGTCAATTTCCGGGAAGTTAAAATCCACCATGTGACAGACCTAGCTGGGAGGGAGACTTTTGGAGGGGACTGTATGCTAGCCTCTTGCCGATCGATCGGGGGCCCTTGCATTTGGGGGAACAGTGCTTTTGTGAGCTGTATGCCTGGGGACTCTTGAGGTGGTATTACTGTGGATTCGGGTCCTGGTCCCCCAGGACACACAGACTCTGGGGACCCTGGATTTGCCATATTGGAATAGTGGCTGATTCATAATGCTGGGACAGATACAGTTAGGAGATGCTGATGTAAATTCCAACACCTGTCTGTCTATTGTCTGCTAAAATGTGTATTGTAAATAAGTCTACTATGGGATCCAAGAGTCATTAGATCCCCATTGTTATTTGTGTTAATTAACTCTGCTATTGTGTGAAGAAGAGTCTATGTTGATTGTGATAACGTTGATTGGATTTTCTGAACTACAAGACGGCCAGTCTGGCCTAATGGTCCTGTCTGAGTCATCTAGGCTGTCTAAAGGGATTAATTAATTAGCTCATGTTAATTAGGTTAATTAGGTTACAGCTGTATTGTTAGAGTAATATGAGCAGGAGGTCTGCACCTCCACTTTGAGTGTATAAAAGCCTGTATTTTGTCAATAAAGATAGTTTCCTGGTTGAACTTACATACAGCCTGCCTGGTGTTTGTTCTGAGCTACACAACTGGGTTAGAATGGCACATAGCTGAAGTTCTAATCCCGGAGCATTGGATGACCGAACCATCAGATGTTGCAATCTGATTCAATAGCTGCAGAGGAGTGTCGGGAGTGGAACCGAGCGAGCAAGGGGCTCGTTACACACCGTTAGTATCACTGTCCCAGCCCTTGCAGCCATTTCCATCTGTGCAAGGAGCTGAGTCTCCACCTCCTCACTGGAAGGTCTATAACAAACTCCAATGACAACCTTTGTAGTACGCACACTCATGTACAGTTCCACCCATAATGCCTCAGACTCATCACACTCTCCATCAACTAGGTCCTCTTTCAAACTCGCTTTGAGATCACTTCTCACATATAGACAGACACCAACACCCCTCTGATTTACCCTATCTTTCCTGAAAGAGAGCATAGCTAGGAATATTAATAGCCCAGTCATGAGAAGAATGAAGCCAAGATTCAGCAATACCAATTAGATCATAGATCTCCGCTTGCACCAGAGCTTCCAACTCATCTATTTTGCTTGGCAGACTTCCAGCTTTGGTGAACAAACATTAATTCATTGTCACATTTTGCAAAGGTATGTTGCATATTTTTTATTTTAGTACATATTGTACCATTTCAAATGGTTGTTTGTAACATAGGAACCTTCATATCATCTACCGTAGCCCCCCCCCCCCATCTTTCCCCATTTCACCCACCAATATGGGATGACCCCTGTCTGACCTATCTCCCCCATTATAATCAAATTCACCCTCCACCCACATATCCCTGCTCTCCTCCTGCCTGGACTCATAGAGCGAATTTGAATGAAGAGGTTTCCAATATGGTATAATGTTTGCCATTTGTGATCTGTTATTAAAGTGTTTGCCTCTGCTCTTGGGGTTGTTCGCCGTTGAGGAATCCCCTGAAAGCAGCCTGACAGTACCATTGAGTTATATCGCTTTTGGTTCCTCAGTCATTGCTATACAGTTAATTTACTTAAGGTATACTTGCCTACTGTTCAGAGATATACTGCCACTGTTTGTTACTATTCAAAGAAACTTCACAGTAAAGACAATTTCTGTGTTTTATCAAAACGTGTGTCTTTCATTGGTGTTGTTGCAAAACACTATTGCCAGGTGTGCCAGAGGAGTTGAGACTGTTCTTGGGGTTGAGAGGCAGAGTACAGAACCAAATATACTTAAGCGGCTCCTCCAGGGATAGCTCTGTAGTAATAAGAGGTAGAAAATTTGAGTTATAAAGGTCGCTTGTCCGTTATAGTAATTTAATACCCAGATATAATAAGGGATCAGAGGACCATTGGAAGGGAAATTTACCCTCTAGAGTGAATTTTGTGGCCTCATCAATGCCCACGCCCAGTATTCGGGATTTGAATGCGTTGATTTTGTAGTAAGAAATCTTATTAAATGTCTCTTCGTACTTCGTAGGCTATTGGGAGGGAATGGAGTGGATCAGTGAGAGACAATATCACATTGTCTGCAAATAACGTAATAGTGTGCTGTTTTCCTTGGGAAGTAAACCCTTCAATTGCTTGATGTGATCTATTTTTTTCTGCCAACGGTTCCATGAGGAGATCTAATATCAATGGAGACAAGGGACACCCCTTCCTGGTCCCATTTGTTATTTCAAATAGTGAAGAAAAAAACCCACCAGAGAGTACATGGGCAGAGGGTTTAGAGTACAGAGCAGATATAGCTGAGTGTATATGGCCATTGATTCCAAACTTGTCTAGCACCTTGGATAGCTAACCCCAATGTATTAAATTAAAAGCCTTCTCTTGCATTCAAGAAAGCTTCCTGGCCTGGTTATCAGTATAGATGTCCCTTTTTTGAGAAGCCGCTTATTGGCTCTCCTCTGCCCTTCTGTCAGCGTGAGGAAATTAGTGACAATAACCGGCTTTTGTTGACATCCTTGATCAACTGTGATTGGACACAGCTGATCACATGGTAAAGAGCTGCTGATTGGCTCTTTACCTCATAATGTGATCAGCAGTGTCCTCCGGACACTGCAATCAAAGAGCATGCCGCCCACTATGGCGGGCGCGATCATAGCACGCCATCATTTGACATCATCCCAGAACTAGACTACCGCACTGTAGCCATCATTCGGCACTAGTACATTTGACAAATGCTTAACCACTTAAAGACAGAGCCTCGTTTTGAGATTTGGTGTTTACAAGTTAAAATCATCTTTTTTTTTTTTTGCTAGAAAATTACTTAAAACCCCCAAATATATTACATTTTTATATATATATATATATATATATATATATATATATATATAATATTTTTTTTTTCTAACACCCTAGAGAATAAAATGGCAGTCGTTGCAATACTTTCTGTCACACTGTATTTGCACAGCGGTCTTACAAGCACACTTTTTTGGAAGAAATACACTTTTCAAATTAAGAAATAGGACAACAGTAAAGTTAGCCCAATTTGTTTGTATTGTGAAAGATAATGTTACGCCAAATAAATTAATACCCAACATGTCACGCTTCAAAATTGCACCCGCTCGTCAATAGCGACAAACTTTTACCCTTAAAAATCTCCATAGGTGACGTTTAAAAATGTCTACAGGTTACCAGTTTTGAGTTACAGAGGAGGTCTAGGGCTAGAATTATTGCTCTAATGATCATGGTGATACCTCACATGTGTGGTTTGAACACCATTTTCATATGCGGGAGCTACTCATGTATGCTTTCGCTTCTGCGTTCTAGCATGGCGGGACTTTACTTTTTTTTTTCTCATTTATTTTACTTTTTTTTATTTTGACACTGTCCTTTTAACAAAAAAAATCTGGGTCACTTTTATGTGATATGGAGCACTGGGCGGAAGTGACGTTTGATGTTGCTTCTGCCAGTCATTCTGGAGCCCAGTGGGGGCCATCTTCACCTCACTTGGCAGCCAGCCAAGCAGGAGAGAGGACCCAATCACCGCCGCTACCGGTGGCTTCAGTAAACTCCAGAGCGTGGTGGGAGGGGAGCCCCTCTCTCTCCCGCCCCCGATAAAAGTGATCTCGCAGGGAATTAGCCGCAGAGACCACTTCTATCTGAAAGTGGACCTCTGGCTGAAGAAACCATCTGCTGCCATAACAACGGTATACCTCTTCAAACAGTTGATGTATATTGTCATGAGCCGGTCCGGAAGTGGTTAAAGAAAAACGCAAATATATATATATATATATATATATATATATATATAGCCATTATTGTCTGAACCGCTGACAACAAAAGTGAGTACACCCCTAAGTGAAAATGTGCAAATTGGGCCCAAAGTGTCAATATTTTGTGTGGCTGCCATTATTTTCCAGCACTGCCTTAACCCTCTTGGGCATGGAGTTCACCAGAGCCTCACAGGTTGCCACTGGAGTTCTCTTCCACTCCTTTATGACGACATCACCTTGTGCTCCTCCACCTTCCATTTGAGAATGCCTCACAGATGCTCAATAGGGTTTAGGTCTGGAGACATGCTTGGCCAATCCATCACCTTTACCCTCAGCTTCTTTAGCAAGGCAGAGGTCATCTTGGAGGTGTTTGGGGTCATTATCATGTTGGAAAACTGCCCTGCTGCCCAGTCTTCGAAGGGAGAGGTTCATGCTCTTCTTCAGTATGTCACAGTACATGTTGGCATTCATGGTTCCCTCAATAAACTGTAGCTCCCCAGTGCAGGCAGCACTCATGCAGCCCCAGACAATGACACTCCAACCACAATGCTTGACTGTAGGTAAAACACACTTATCTTTGTACACCTCACCTGGTTGCCACCACACACGCTTGACATCATCTGAACCAAATAAGTTTATCTTGGTCTCATTAGACCACAGGACATGGTTCCAGTAATCCATATCCTTAGTCTGCTAGTCGTTAGCAAACTGTTTGCGGGTTTTCTTGTACATCATCTTTAGAAGAAGCTTCCTTCTGGGACGACAGCCCTGCAGACCAATCTGATTCAGTGTGCGGCACATGGTCTGAGAACTGACAGGCTGACCTCCCACCCCTTCAACCTCTGCAGCAATGCTGGCAGCACTCTTACATCTATTTCCAAAAGACAACCTCTGGATATGACTCTGAGTACGTGCACTCAACTTCTTTGGTCAACCATGGCAAGGCCTGTTCTGAGTGGAACCTGTCCTGTTAAGCCACTGCATGGTCTTGGCCACCGTGCTGCAGCTCAGTTTCAGGGTCTTGGCAATCTTCTTATAGCGTAGGCCATCTTCATGTAGAGTAACAATTATTTTTTTCAGATCCTCAGAGTTCTTTGCCTTGAGGTACCATGTTGAACTTCCAGTGACCAGTATAAAAGAGTGAGAGTGATAACACCAAATTTAACACACCTGCTCCCCATTCACACCTGATATCTTGTAATACTAACAAGTCACATGACATCGGGGAGGGAAAATGGCTAATTGGGCCCAATTTGGACATTTCCACTTAGGGGTGTACTCACTTTTGTTGCCAGCGGTTTAGACATTAATGACTGTGTGTTGAGTTATTTTGAGGGGACAGCAAATGTACATTGTAATACAAACTGTACACTTACTATTTTATGTTGTAGCAAAGTGTCATTTCTTCAGTGTTGTCACATGAAAAGATATAATGAAATATTTACAAAAATGTGAGGGGTGTACTCACCTTTGTGAGATACTGTGTGTGTGTGTATATATATATATATATATATATATATATATATATATATATATATATATATATATATATATATATATATATATATATATATATATATATATATATATATATATATATATAATGATATATATATATATATATATACATATAATGATACTTGTAAGGAAATCATCAAAGAGAACTCAACTAAGTTCATAATAAATGGCCAATGGCCTTTTAAGGTTGTATAAACAGATTGCCTGCTATATTTTATAGCCACAAAATGGATTGCAGGTAATGTCTATGCTGATTCACTGAAGGAGTGTTTTTTTACATTATTTGCCGATTCTAATAACAACATGTCCAAAGGAACAAGTTTAACAGTACATAGTTTATTTGCTGTTTGGTTCAGTTTTTACGTGTAAAACATTTAAAATGTATTTCAACATTTGCATCCAAATTTGGGAAAACTGCACTGTATGTTTGTTATGTGTTCCTATGCCAACAGCATACCGAAAAAATATTTCTTACCTTTTTTAGATGTTTCATGAAAAGGCCTTCTGGCAGATTGCAAACATTTGTGGACAGTCTCACTGTATCTTTGTTCCCAAACAGACTTCCACACTGACTTTGTTAGGAGAGACAGTGTGCAAATCTAGTTTAAACAAATAATTATGATCTGCCAGCACAGCAGTGGTAGCCCGTCCTTATGCAGGGGTGCCGCCCCCCCTAATCCATGTGCCCGGACCCTAATCTACATGCAGAGTGTCGTGTGTATGGATTCCATTGGGGTGTTTTTTCCTTAGAAGCACATGATTAAAGCCTGAGAATAAATATTCGGATTTGTCTACCTGATTATCCTCCCGGCCAAACAAGATGCAGGTCCTGAGACTCGATTGACCAAAAGGAGAAGCTCTCGCATTGGAGGAGATGAGATAGAGGAGGAGGAGACCGTGAAGCCGAGGAGGAGGAGACGCCAGGTGAAGCCAACGCCCAGAGGAAGCGCTACCCGTGACCTAGATAGGGTTATTGCAGGGCTGGTGACCAACCGACAGAGGGGGGGTGCGGGTGATCCAACCAACCAATCAGGGGGAGTGTGGCTGATCCAACCAACTGTGGGGGGGTGATGGGTGAATTGTTTACTGCCCCCCAAAAAATATAGCTCCAGCCACCACTACAGCACAGTACCGGTTAACTAGGTCACAGATTAACTTCCCTACTCTCTTGCATTTCTTTTACTAAGGATTTTATTAATAATCATTGCAACACACACAGTCAACAGTTAGATGGTTACATTGTATGGTGGTGAAGAACAGAACAGAAAGATAAAAAAAGTATAAGTTCAAAATTTGGCTCCCATGGCAGTAAAGATCCAAAAACTACTAGCCGAAACATTATGAAAATTCCTACTACATTACATGCTGAAATAGAACAAAGACATCCAGGCATGCAGCCTACTGAGCGAGAGATAATTGCTGAATCTCCATGCATACTTGTAGGTAGAGGTGCCATATATATATATATATATATATATATATATATATATATATATATATATATATATATATATATATATATATATATATATATATATATATATATATATATATATATATATATATATATATATATATATATATATATATATATATATATAGGGGTGGGGGAGAAATGGAATAATTGAGTAGAATAAAGGAATAGTAGTAGAAAAGTGAGGAACTAGAGAAAGATCTAGAAACAAAAGAGAAGAAGAAAAGGAGAGTCCCGTGGGTTGTGTGGCAGAGAAGCACTAAATTGAAAGAAGAATGCCATCAAATCTTGAAGGTTGGATATGGGTGATCAACGGTTGCCAGACCTGAATAAATTTTGTCCAAAAGTATAGCTGTCAGCTTCTTGTTTACCATAATATCATTCATATGGTTTTTGACCATTTTAAAGCTAAGGGTAGAGGGTTTCCAAGCCTTTTGCAATAGTTAATTTAGTTGCAGTAAACAGATGTATGGCCAGTTGATGTTCTGGACTTTTGCAATTCTGCAATCAGTTTGCAAAGAAGAGCCTCATAGGGCTCTCTTTTAAGATCAATATGAAATAAATTCCGAAGAAGGGTATAGACCCTGACCCCTAATCTGCACACCTTTGGACAATTATGAAGGATGGTATAGACCCTGAACCATAATCTGCACACCTTTGGACAAATATTTAACTGAATCTCACAAGCATAGAGAGTGAACTAGACAAGGACCTAAGGTAGGTGTGCAGTGGATGGCAGGGAGCCAGGGCAGAGAGAAAACTGGTATAGGATAGGAATCCATAAGATCAATAGTAGCCCACAATGGCAGTTGACTGGTTTCATGAGGATGGGACAGTGGGGCTATAGATGCTGTCGTATAATACGCTTGAAGATTGGGAACTGAAAGGCTGCCATTGATTCCTGCGGGCATACAAAACCTGCTTATTAATTCTAGGTCAAATGGTACCCCAGATGAATTTCAATAGTTTACGCTGATATATGCGCTAAATATGTGATGGGATTGGAACCGGTAGCACTCAAAAAAATAAAGCAGGTTTGGAAGATAGGACATACGGACTGCAGTGATCCTGCCAACCAGAACAACGGAAAGTAGATCCATAAGGACAAGATTTCAGTAAATTTTCTGAACAAAGGCGGAAAATTGGCCTGATATAGATCATTGTACTTCAGGGTAAGCCTAATTCCCAGGTAAGGCAAAGAAGGACGCCAATGAAAGGGGAAAGCATATTTAAAAGCTGCCAGTTCAGAGGGGGAAAGGTTGACGGACAGTGCTTTAGATTTGGTAGGTTTGACGTAGAGTCGCGAGATGGACACAAAAGTGTCTAAAAGAGATAACAAATTAGGTAAAGAGACTCTGGGGGAAATTAAAGTCAGCAAAATCTAATCGACAAATAACAAAATCTTATATAAGAAGCCATCAACTTCAATAAAGAAAAAGAAGAAAACCGCGCTAAAGAGCTGTAAAAAACCTCAAATTGCAGCTGCAACAAAAAAACACTAATATTGGTGTAATAAACTAAAAGGAATGGACTAAGTGCGCTTGCAATCCAGTAAAAAAATGTGAGTGAAATAGCTGAATAAATACTGTGTATAGTGAGTATACTAATTATCAGTCAATTCAAAAAATGCTAATAAATAAATAATACAAATAAGTGTAAATAAATGTGCATTCAGTGATCTTACACAAAAAAGATTACTAAAAAATAACAAGATAATTTTCAAAATTCATACATAATCAATAAGTCATTGACAGAAAAAGTGATAAAAGAAAAATGAGTCCATTCAAAAAAGAAGATCAAAAAAGATTCAAAAAAGTCCAGTGGAGATACACAAATTACACAGAGAGGGATCACACATCCACAATACGTTTAAATACAGCCCATATAGGTGAAGAGGGAGGAAGGAAGTATGAAGAAGGATCCCAGCAACCGGTGACTTCAGAGGGCAAAAAAGGATGGACCCTTACCGGACAAGGTGGACCTCCTTAATAGCAAGGTCTTATAGGCGTGCAGATACAGCCCTCTGCAGGGACAGATGAATAGCGGCGTTTGGTGAAATTCACAGCCAATAAATGATAACAAAAAAAAAGAACTGAAGGCCTAGTAGGGACACCAGTCTCATACAAAGCTGAATAACCCAGATGGGCAAAACGTGCGTTGTCATCGTGAACGACCGTCCTGGAAGCGTTGGGCTTAAAGGGAGCGAAGAGCTTCGAACAGTGCTGGGACACCTGAGATGACTTGCGGATAGGTTGGAATGATTGTTGGCGGGATTAAAAAGATGTAGCCTCCATTTAAGATGGAGGAAGTTCAAACTTCAATTTCTGCATGTGACGATGCAGATCAGGCAGGGAAGAAGCTTGATACTGACAACTTTGGTAGGGAAAAGAAAGCTTAAAGGGGAACCCCCATCTGTACTTGATTCCTTGAATCTGTAGAATCTGTAGATAAGGCTTCAAATTCCTATGCTTGGATGATTGTTACTGGAGAGAGATCCACAAATAATTGAAGAGAGTTGCCTTGAAGGGAAAGGTCTTGGCCTTCCCGTGCCACTTGTAGGAGTCTCTCCTTAGTGCAGTAGTAATGGAATTTGATGATAATAACCCTTGGGGGCCCACCGCTGGTTTAGGTGCAAGGGATCTGTGAATAAGTTTGAACTCCAAACGCTCCAGGGGGATCTCTGGTGCTAGTTCCTGAAAGAAAGCAGTAGCCATGCCTTGCAAATCAGTAATTGCTTCAGGAATGCAGCGAAAACTGAGATTATCTCTGCAAGCTCTGTTTTCAGCATCTTCCAATTCGTCACGCAAGCTTTCTAGTTCATTATTCAACTTATCCACCTCATCCTCATGCCCCTCCAGTACAGTGGTTGCCAAGTCAATGCGCTGCTCTAGTTGGTTAGCGTGGTGGCCTATCTCTTTAAGACTTTTTTCACCAGGTCAGAGGAGAGCTTACAGGAGACCTTAGTAATCTCATCCCGCACTATAGAGTGGAATTTAGAGAGCAGGGCATCAGGATCAGAGTCCATGGGAAACTGTTGCAGACTATCATCTGGAGAAGCCAGGCCCGCCAACGAGAGCTGGGTGGTGTCGTCAGGCCCTGGAGGTTCAGGTGCCATCTTTGCTTTCTTGCCTGAGGCCGAGGAGGCTTTCGGCTGTGTACAGTGTTTCTGCTGGCTTTTGGGCGTGCGGTACATCCTTGCAGAAAGCCCAACACTGTCAGCAGCTGAGCGGCTGTGATACAGGAGCAGGGATGGGGTCTGTGCCTGATCAGCCAAGCTGTAACATTCCAGTGGTGTGGAGTGAGAAGATCAAGCAACCATCTTCATTGCCCTTGCGCATTAGCCCCCCCACTCTATTGCATTTCACAGGTAAATTCAGTTTAGAGGTAAAATGTAAAAGCAACAAGCTAAGCGGCAATTTCTAAATATTTTTTTTTTAACTATGCTATGGGAACGAGAACATGCAGCAACTATAAAGTAGGTATTATGCCAATTTGGCTACAAAAGTAGAAATACACTTTAAGATGCTCCTCAATCAAACCTAGCTGCGTGAGCAAGCTAGTACCAACAAAACATCAATACAACATTGTCTTACCACAAAGGTAACACTTTACATAGGTAAATTTAAATACCTTTTGCAAGCTAAGCTAAGCTAAAATGTGAGCTACAATTCAGCTTTCTGGCTTGAGACTTTTCTTGTAAGAGAGGATGGATATTAGCACAAAATATGTTTTTATGAATACAAAGAACACTACAGTGTGATTAATGTTTTTGCTGTTAGAGCTACTGAAGAGTGGATATAAAAGAAAGAGAAAAAATTAAACCAGAAACAAATACACCATTGCTGATGTATTCTATAAATTTTTTTTGTATAGTAGTCTTTATAGAGGTGTGTATATATAGATATATGACATACAGCGTGATATTCTTCCCTACTGATAGTGATTGTCTTTGTTTTATGCATTATAAATACATTCTCACTTATCTTGTTTGTTCTTCTAGATTCCTTGAGCTTTTCTTTTCATATTGCTTGTAGTCATGATTTTTCAAATTTATTTCTGTTCTTCAATTTAACATTCAGGCAAAGAACTACTAAAGTAGTAAAGAACATAGGTTTCATAACAGTTAGGAGAAATATAACTTCCATTGAAATAATTTGAATATGTAAAAAAAAAGTAGGACACAAACAAAAAACACTAACTTTAAAAGTGGCAATCAATGCATGAATATTGTATTCCGAAAAGTAAATAGTTTGTCTTATTCTTGGCTTTGCTCTAATTTGTATACTTTGATAGAGAAACCTAACCCAATTACTTAAACTTTTATAGCATTCATTTAATAAAGAGAACATGTCACTGGGGGAAGGACGCTGCTGCAGGTATGACGTGCAGGCATATAAAGGCTTAAGCCAATTGGAATCTGTAGGGTGTTGGAGCTTTGCATATTAGAAAGGACTGGTATTTGGCAATACAGGAAGAATGGGTGCAATCTGTACATCATGAATACCTGCAGCACTTTGCCCTCTTCTGCAAATGAACAAGTTTCTTGAGACTAAATTCAATATGAGACACAAGAGCTAAGTTTCCAAATGTTTGAATAATGCAACACAAAATATGTCATATCGAAGTTTTAGGATCCAGAAAATGTAAAATGACCGTTTCTCTATCCTAACTTAAAAAAACACAAATGTCAATGAAGTTAAGCTTCTTGGAAGCTTAAAATAACACTGTTTCTAGAAAACGTACGGCTAAAACTTTTTTCCTCCGGTGCATCCAATTGAAATCTATGAAAATGCATCAAAATACATGTCAGCATGACATTTGCTGTTGTGAGTGTTTAATGGACTTTCTATGGATGTCAACAAACTGTGGCACATATTAACCCAAACTGACATGCATTGTGATGTGTATCATAACACGCAGGGACTGCATTGACATGCATTTTAAATTCATGCATTGACATGTGTTTTCACGTGTCTCCACTGATCTTAGTGGAAAATGCAAAAAGAAGAATGCAAAAGTGTAAATAGGTCCTTAGGGTCTCTCAGTTGCAGTCCTTTGAGGTAATATATACGCTTAAAATTCTATACGCAATGTATTTTGCATTAGGAAAGCACATAGAAATATTATGTCAACATTTTAAAAACATGTCTAATTACTAGATTACTATTTCAGAGTAAAAGAAAAGTCCCCTTTTCATCTAATTCTCCAACTTTTATAGCCTATGTGTTTTTTTTTTTTTTAACGACAACATTCTTATTGATTTTGATAACAATACAAATAGAAGAAAAAATAGAAAGAAACAGATGAATATACCCCCAAAGGGTCACAGCAAAAAAAAAAAATTGAGATAGACCGAAAGATGTTGAAGGATCATGCGTTATTAAAGTCAATAGGAAGGGCTAGGTTTAATGATAATTTTGTAGATAATATGAATTGAGTACAACAGGCCTAAAACAACATTAGGATTTATAGGGTAGTACTGGTAAAGGCTATGTTACCCTTACATCCAAGAAAGACTGTTCAAGTACCCAGCAAAATTTTATATTGATCAGAAAATCTAAAGATAAACCAGGCTTTCTAGGGTTTGTAAAACCTAATCAGACGATCATGTGTCATAGCCACAGTTTCCTCTATGTGATAAATATTTCCTACTTCCCCCAACCAATCCTGAGGGAATTCAAGTTGTTTTTAAAAATTTTGGAATTTGGGACTTGGCTGCATTAAGTAGGTGTTTCATCAAAGAATTATTTAATCTTTTGAGTGAGGAAGAAGAAATGTGCAGTAGACAACAGGCTGCATCTAATGTCATTTTTGATTCAGTAATTCTTAAAATAAGATTGCAAACCTGGTTCCAAAAAATAGAGATTACAGGGCACTGCCACAAAATTTGGAGCAAAGTGCCTCTACTGGGATGACAGTGTTCCTAATCTCAGGGCCTTTGAAACAGATTGCCTCTAGTTGGGTAAGAGGTTTAGAGAAAAATTGTTTTTGTTTGTGGTTAGAAAAAAGTTACATAACTGGGGTCCATTGAGGAAGAATGGTACCACAGCAAAGGCCCTTCAATGTTTCTTGGGATTTCATCCCATTTCTAGAGATGCAGTATGTAGCTAACAAGGTGATTCCTGTTTCAGTATGTGGTACCAAGTTAATATGTAGACTTTGAGGGAACTCGGGGTTATCGGCTATGGGTGTTCTGTGTCCTGGTGTAGTCGCCAATCCCCAGGAGTGTGCTAATTTATGGAATATTTCTAGAGAAGCACCAATTCTCGAGTGCTGTTTTTTTTTTTTTTTTTTTTTTTTTTTTTTCCAATGGATTTTATTGAACGAAAATGCAATACAAGGTATCACAATGGTGGGTATACAATTTTCTCAAAACAGTTTGTATAAGCCAGTAGTCTAGGCACTTACATACATGGGTGGAGACATATAACAAGGGTAGGATATAACAGGAAACTCAGATACAACTACCATGTCGAGATAACTGGATGGATCAAAAAGGAGGATCCCTAGGGAGCTACTGGTTGTAACAAAAAAAGGGGGGAGGAGGGGAGGGGTGGGTGGGATTAGGGGGAGCAAACACCAATATGTTGTACAAAGAAGAGAGAGAGATGAAAAAAAAAGAAGAGAAGCCTCTAGGGCTAGGGTACAGACATGGGCCGTGTGCCCTCATGTGAAGTGGTGATGGTTAAAGTAGACAGAGATGGAAGAGGGTGGTCATGATGGATAACATTTAGAGCATCTGGTTCCACAGGTGTTGGGTTAAAGTCGGAAGTGCCCTCTTCCTCAGGAGTGGTAGTGAGAGTCTCATAGTAGGAGAATGAGAAATTTTCAAAATTCTGTAGTTCCTCTTGTGACAGGGTCGATTGCATGAAAGCCCACCATCTGGAGTAGAAACGTGCGTTGGAGATTTCTTGTTTGAAATCGGTGTTGAGTTTGTCTTTGTGAAGCAAGTTTAGAAGCTCCCGCTTGAGTTGTGAGATCTGTGAGCAATGAGAAGAGGTTCAGTTTTTTAAATTAATCTTCTGGCTAGTAAGAGACCGATCAAGGCCCAGTCCTTATAGAAAGAGTGGGTGGTTGGGGACCGCGGTAGCAGTTGGTCATCCCAGTATCCGAAGATGAGGAGTAGGGGGTCTTTAGGTAGTTTTAGCAGCGTTATATCAAAGATGTAGGAGATTACTTGATTCCAGAAGGTGGAGATGGAGGGCATGCCCAAAATTGGTGGGAAAGGGATGGTTTTGGCTGGTGACACATGAGGGCATTTGGGCATTCACCGAGCATGCGGTTTTATTATATATTGGTTTGTCATATGCAGCACATGTTGTGCATCCTTTCACATATGTGATTTGTATTTTAACATATTGTATTAAAGATTTATTTTTTATAATTCCTTGAGTTGGTGGTCCATTTAAAGTCCCAATTAGGGGGCATTTTTTCTATGTATATTGGCTGGTGACACATGGGACAGCTGGCCGCGCCTTGAACATTCTTGTCTGAGAGGAAGGGAATATAAGCACAGTGTAGGATCTTTAGTTGAGATCTCTCCAAACCTCGTTGGGGATCAGCTAATGGGTTTTTTATACCCTTGAAGAATGATGGAGGGTATGAGGTGGAGGAAGCAATTGAGGGAGTGGTCTTAAGCAAGAACGGTTTCTATATATCCGAAATTTTAAAAGAGTCACCATGGAGTAGCAGGTCCGTGATGGATGTCTGAAATCTCTTGCGTTCCTCTTTGCACGAGTCCCTTATAAATCTGAAGCATGGGATTGAGGGAGAATGTTTCTGCAATGACAGAGAAGTTGTGAGGGCGTCCTGTTTCCATATTGCATAGGGTGGAAAAGTTTGAGGGGCCTTTTTGTTGCCAGATAGAGAAGGGTTTGTATTCCAATCCCGGTGAGAAGCTAGGATTTCCTTGAATCGGGAGATGCCTGGACATAAAGGGTGATAGTTTTAGTGCTTTCTTTACTTCTCTCCAAGCTATGGTTGTGTCTCTGAGAAAAAGATTATGTTGTAGGGGTAGGGGAGTAGATTCCCACGTGCAGTGAAGAAGGGCCACCAAGGAGTAGGAGTGGGCCATTGAAGATTCCATGGAGTAATTAGAGTAGCGAGAGAATTGCTATATCCAGTATAAGCCTATCCTGAGTAGGGATGAGCCAAACACCCCCCGGTTTGGTTCGAACCAGAACTTGTGAACGGACCAAAACTTCGCACAAACATTAGAACCCCATTGAAGTCTATGGGACTCGAACGTTCAAAATCAAAAGTGCTAATTTTAAAGGCTAATTTGCATGGTATTGTCCTAAACAGGGTTTGGGGACCTGGGTCCTGCCCCAGGGGACATGTATCAATGCAAAAAAAAGTTTTAAAAACGGCCGTTTTTTCAAGAGCAGTGATTTTAATGATGCTTAAAGTGAAAAAAAAGTGAAATATTTCTTTAAATACCGTACCTGTGGTGTGTCTATAGTATTGCCTGTAAAGCGGAGTGTGTTTCCCATGCTTAGAATAGTCCCTGCACAAAGTGACATTTTTTAGAGGAATAAAAGTCATTTAAAACTGCTTGCGGCTTTAATGTAATGTCGGTGTCACAGACCTAGCCAGAACAGAGGCTGTTGGAGAGGACTGTATGCAAGCCTGTTGCCTTTTGATTATGGGCCCTGGATTTCCAATGGATTCATTCTGTTGGGACACATCCTGTGAGGAGATGCTGGTGTCATCAACCTGTGTTTATGTTAATTGAATGAGCTAATGACATTGTCCTCTATACAATGTAGGAGACGGGACGACTGCTATAACTGTGTGAAGCTCGGTGACCACAAGTCTGGGCGAAAGGTCATGTCTCAGTCACCTAGGCTGTATAAAGGATTAGATAATTAGCTCATGTTAATTAGGTTACGTTTGTATTGTTAGAGTAATCTTCTCCTGTGTATATAAGACTGTATTCTGGTTCTGAATAAAGTCAGTTCTTGGTAGCAACAAGCAAGTGTCGCCTTGTTTGTGCTCAGAGAGGTTGGGATATCTGTATACAGACTGGGAGGAAGTGGTATATGACGGAAGCACTCAAGCGGAGTGTGGGACGTTCCGTGACAGTCGGGTCCCGGCAATATGGATGAAAATCAGTGAGACAAACGGCATGGTTATCCCCCACCCCCCAGTCCATTACCAGGCCCTTTGGGTCTTTTATGGATATTAAGGGGAACCCCGCACCCAAATTAAGGCGTGGGGCCCCAGGCCCTATATACTCTGAATAGCAGTATACAGGCGGTGCAAACAAGACAGGGACTGTAGGTTTGTTGTTAAGTAGAATATGTTTGTAATTTTGAACTGGTACATTTTTAAAGTGTAGCTCAAGCCAAAAAATCTATTTTTACATTTTTTGGAAAACATAGGGAAGGGTTATCATCCCTGTGACATTTGTTTTGCTGTCTGTGCACCTCTTCAGAAGATTTCCCCTCACTTTCTGTCCCAATGACAAATGTTTTTTGACAATTTGGGGTTTTTAGTGAAACAAGGATTGGTGATAAAGCATCAGTGGAGAGGAGAAACGCTTTTCCCATATTAACTCTTACAGGAGAGAATTTCCCTTCCTAGGGGTAGATTTCATCTCACTTCCTGTTATCTCCTTCCGTTTGCAAGTAGGAGTCATTTGTAAGTTGGATGTTTGAAAGTAGGGGCCTGCCCTATATACTCTGCAGAAATTGGGGCCTTAGGTGTTGGTGTTGCCACAACACTGTAAGCCCTCACAGGGCCCTGCTGTGAAATATTAGATCAAGAATTGTAATTACATGCCCCTGTTGAACAGGGTCAGAAAAATTGGGCCTTTGGTGATGGTGGTGGTGGTGCTGGTGCCACAACACTAAAAGTCCGCAAAGTTACTCTTGGTGGGCGCAGAAACGGGCCCTGCAGTGAAATATTAGATCAAGAATTGTAATTACATGTCCCTGTTGAACAGGGGCAGAAAAATTGGGCCTTAGGCACTGGTGCCACAACACTGCAACCCCTCACATATACTCTAGTTGGAGCACAGGAATAAGCCCTCCTGCAAAATATTGCATCAAAAATTGTAATTACACGCCCCTGTTGAACAGGGGCTGAAAAATTGGGCATTAGGCACTGGTGCTGGTGCCACAACACTGCACCCCCTCACAGATACTCTAGTTGGAGCGCAGGAACGAGCCCTACTGCAAAGTATTGCATTAAAAATTGTAATTAGATGCCCCTGTTAAACATGGGGATGAAAAATTGGGCCTTAGGCACTGGTGCTGGTGCCACAACACTGCAACCCCTCACAGATTCTCTAGTTGGAGCACAGGAATGAGCCCTGCTGCAGAGTATTGCATCAAAAATTGTAAATACACGTCCCTGTTACACAAGGGCAGAAAAATTGGGCCTTAGCCACTGGTGGCGATGCCCAGAACCAGAAATATTCTTACAAGCTATCAGCATGATCATTGAGGAGGAATAGGATAGTCACTCAGCATAACAGAATAGTCACACAGCATCAACATAGGGAGTCTTGAAGGAATCTGACATTTAAAAAAAAATGATTTTGTTAGATCAGTATCAGGTGCTTGGTATCTGGTGGTGAGCCAAGACTGATTCATTTTTATGAAGGTCAGCCGATCGACTGAGTCGGTGGACAGGCGCACCCTGCGATCGGTTACAAAGCCTCCAGCAGCACTGAATGTGCATTCCAAAAGAACGCTGGATGCCAGACAGGCCAGTAGCTCAATTGCATAAGGTGCAAGCTCTGGTCAGTGATCCATCCTCAAGACCCAGTAACCCAGAGGATTTTCGGTGGGAAAGGTGTCAGAGTCAGATCTTGCCCCTAGGTGTTCCTGCACCATGTAAAACAGACGCTGGCGATGGTTGCTGGAACCGATCATACCTTGGGACTGCGGACTAAAAAATTGTCTGAACACATCGGTCAGACGGCCACCTTCTCCAACGCTCCTTCTTTGACTGACCGAAGCCTCAGCAACATGTTGTCCAGGAACAGGAGTTTGTAACCTCCCAGTCTCTGGGAACGTGTTGCACAGACCTTTCTGCAAGGCCTCCCAAAGATGTTTCATCCTCTGCTCCATCTGTGATGGCAAGATAAGGTCCACAACCTTACCCTTGTAACATGGATCAAGGAGGGTTGCCAGCCAGTAACGATCCCTCTCCTTGATACCACAAATACGAGGATCCTACCACAGGCTTTGCAGGATCAGGGACGCCATGCAGCGTAGGTTTGCTGAGGCATTCAGTCCGGAGTCCTCTGGCTCACTATGGATGACATGATCCGCAGCCACCTCCTCCCAGTCATGTACAAGTCCATGGGTTTCTTGGGACTGTAAATGATCCCTTAAAGACTGCTGCTGATGCTGAGTGCCAGGCTCCACCTCTATGCTGACACAATCCTCCTCCTCCTCCTCTTCCTGTGTGATCGGCGGGCACGCAGTTACACTGTCTGGATAAAGGGGGCCTTGAGAGCTAAGGAAGTCCTCCTCTTCCTGCCTCTGTTCTGCCTCAAGTGCCCTGTCCATTATTCCACGTAGCGTGTGCTCCAACAGGTGGACAAGGGGGACAGTGTCACTGATGCATGCACTGTCACTGTCATTATCCTCGTGGCCTCCTTAAAATGGTGACAGGAGAGTGCATGCATCCCTGATCATGGCCCACTGGTGTGAGGAAAAAAAAAACATGCTCCCCTGACCCTGTCCTGGTGCCATAGTCACATAGGTACTCATTAATGGCCCTCTGCTGCATGCGCAGCCACTGCAGCATGGCCAACGTTGAGTTCAATCTGGTGGGCATGTCACAGATGGCGGTTCTTGGGCAGGTTAAATTCCTTTTGGAGGTCAGCCAGCCCAGCACTGGCATTATTGGACCAGAGGAAATGCACACAGACTTTCGTGGCCTGCCTCAGGACATCCTGTAAGCCCGGGTACCTGTCCAAGAACTGCTGCACCACCAAGTTAAGGATGTGAGCCAAACAGGGCACATGGGTCAGTTGTCCCTGTCAGAGGGTGAAGAGGAGGTTGGTGCCATTGTCATAAACCACCATTCCTGGCTTAAGCTGGCGTGGCGTCAACCACCTCTGAACCTGCCCCTGCAGAGCTGACAGAATCTCTGCCCCAGTGTGGCTCCTGTCTCCCAAGCACACCAGCTCAAGCACCGCATGGCATCTTTTGGCATGCGTACTTGCGTAGCCCCTTGAACGCCTACAGAGCACCACTGGTTCCGAGGACAAAGCACAGGAAGAGGCCATGGAGGAAGAAGAGGAGTGGGTGGAGGAGAGAGGTGTGTCAGAATCACCAGTAGTAGCATTTTGGAGGCATGGTAACCTACAACACTACTGCACCTTGTCTTGCATCCTTCCCAGCTGCCAGCAGATTCACCCAATGCGCCGTGAAACTTAGGTAACGTCCCTGTCCATGCCTGCTTGACCATGAGTCAGCGGTAATATGCACCCTACCGCTGAACGCCCTGTTCAGCGAGGCCAAGACATTGCCTTTCACATGCCGGTAGAGAGCCAGAATCGCCTTCCGTGAGAAAAAGTGGCGTTTGGGAACCTGTCACTGAGGAACAGCACATTCCACAAACTCACGGAAGGGAGCAGAGTCTACCAACTGAAAAAGTAGCAGTTGAAGTGCTAGAAATTTTGCCAAGCTAGCATTCAACCGCTGGGCATATGGATGGCTGGGAGCTAACTTCTTTCTGTGGTGCAGCAGCTGGGGCAGGGAAATTTGCCTGGTACAATCTGATGTCAGTGTACCAATAGCAGATTGCCCTCAAGTACTTGGCTGTGACACACCTAATTCTACACCTTCATTCCTCTAAGTGCATGTCTCAGAGAGGACTGAAGGTATAGTGGGGTTGGAGATCCCAGCTGATGAGGAGCAAGGAGAGGTTTTCTTTATTCTTTGGTGTGGGTCTTTTAGGTATGCTTGCCAACAAACTGCATGGCAGGTCAACATATGTCTGGCCAAGCATGTGGTGCCCAAGCGGGAGATGTTTTGGCCACGCGAGATACGCTTGAGATATATGTTGCAAATAGCAGCGGTGAGATCTGATACACTCGTCTCAAAAAAGGCCCACACCAAAGAACTTTTGGAATTACGTGCAGAGACAGAAGCGCCCTGCACATGCGGAGCTCTGCGGTGTGATGAAGTCAGTGTGCTGTTTTTAAGCTTGCCCCTGGAGGGCATCCTGCCTCGAAGATGATATGCCTCCTCCTCCTCTTCCTCCTCCAATCTCCTATCAGGCACCCACGTGGAGTCGGTGACCTCATCATCCCCTCCCTCCTCATCACTGGAGCAAACCTGGCAGTATGCTGCAGCAGGGGGAACATGACTGCCAGATTGCTGTCTTTCTTGGGCACCCCCTCTGTTTGGGCTCACAATACTGCCTTCCTCTAGCTGAGTACCATCATTGGAGATTTCAAAACGCTGGGCATCCTTCTGGAGCATGTACCCAACACTGTGGTCAAACAGTTTGAGGGACTCCTCAGGAGGACATGGTGGGGCTAGGGAAGGGGTGACTGATGCCATTAAGACAAGGGAAGAGGCCGCGTTGGCAGCTGCTTTACCAGACAAAGTACCCTGAGCCTGGGTGAGAGAGGATGAGAAGGATGAGGATGGCTTGGTCATCCACTCGACCAAGTCTTCCGCATGTTGCGGCTCAACACTGCCAGCTGCCGAAAAAAAGGCCAAGCGTGTCCCACGGCCATGTGCTGATGAGGATGCACCCTGTCCACGACCAGCACTGTTGCCTCTAGACACAGAGCCTGCTTGCCCTCTTTTATTGGCTTGTGACTGTCTGCCTCTCCTTGTTGGCCTTCCAGACATACTATTGGCCTGCAGTGAGATGAAGCTGCAAAAAACTGGGATGTATTTATGTATACCGATTATACTGCAGCTAGCAGAATCAACTGCCTGCCTGTAGTACTATTAGTATGAGAACACCTGCACTTGTCTTCAGGTAGCTATACTGTAGTTGCAACTGTGCAGGGTTACACAGCACACTAAACTGAAATACTTCAAGAGCCTGCCTGTGCTATTAATAGTATCAGAAGAAGCACACAAGCACCTGGCTTCAGGTAGCTATACTGTAGGTGCAACTGTGCAGGGTTACACAGTACACTAACTGGAAATACTTCAAAAGCCTGCCTGTGCTTTTAATAGTTATCAGAAGAAGCACACAAGCACCTGGCTTCAGGTAGCTATACTGTAGGTTCAACTGTGCAGGGTACACAGTACACTAACTGGAAATACTTCAAGAGCCTGTCTGTGCTATTAAAAGTATCAGAAGAAGCACACAAGCACCTGGCTTCAGGTAGCTATACTACATGAGCAACTGTGCAGGGTTACACAGTACACTAACTGGAAATACTTCAAGAGCCTGCCTGTGCTATTAAAAGTATCAGAAGAAGCACACAAGCATCTGGCTTCAGGTAGCTATACTGTAGGTGCAACTGTGCAGGGCACACAGTACACTAACTGGAAATACTTCAAGAGCCTACCTGTGCTATTAATAGTATCAGAAGAAGCAAGCAGGAACCTGGCTTCAGGTAGCTATTCTGTAGGTTCAACTGTGCAGGGTACACAGTACACTAACTGGAAATACTTCAAGAGGCTGGCTGTGCTATTAATAGCATCAGAAGAAGCACACAAGCACCTGGCTTCAGGTAGCTATACTGTAGGTGGAACTGCGCAAGGTACAAAGTACACTAACTGGAAATACTTCAAGAACCTGCCTGTGCTGTTAATAGTATCAGAATAAGCACACAATCACCTGGCTTCAGGTAGCTCTACTGTAGATGCAACTGTGCAGGGTACACAGTACACTAACTAGAATACTTCAAGAGCCTGCCTGTTCTATTAATAGTATCAGAAGAAGCACACAAGCACCTGGCTTCATGTAGCTATACTGTAGGTGCAACTGTACAGGGTTACATAGTACACTAACTGGAAATACTTCAAGAGCCTGCCTGTGCTATTACTACTATCAGAAGAAGCACACAAGCACCTGCCTTCAGGTAGCTATACTGTAGGTTCACCTGTGCAGGGTACACAATACACTACCTGGAAATATTATAAGAGCCTGCCTGTGCTAATAATAGTATCAAAAGAAGCACACAAGCACCTTGCTTCAGGTAGCTATACTGTAGGTGCAACTGTGCAGGGTTACACAGTACACTAACTGGAAATACTCCAAGAGCCTGCCTGTGCTATTTATAGTATCAGAAAAAGCACACAAGCCCCTTTCTTCAGGTAGCTATACTACATGAGCAACTGTGCAGGGTTACACAGTACACTATCTGGAAATACTTCAAGAGCCTGCCTATGCTATTAGTAGTATCAGAAGAAGCACACAAGCACTTGGCTTCAGATAGCTAGACTCTAGGTGCAACTGTGAAGGGTACACAGTACACTAACTGGAAATACTACAAGAGCCTGCCTGTGCTGGTAATAGTATCAGAAGAAGCAGACAAGAACCTGGCTTCAGGTAGCTGTACTCTAGGTGCAACATTGCAGGGTTACATAGTACATGAACTGGAAATACTTCAAGAGCCTGCCTGTGCTATTAATAGTATCAGAAGCACTCAAGCACCTGGCTTCAGGTATCTATACTATAGGTGCAACTGTGCAGGATACACAGTACACTAACTGGAAATACTTCAAGAGCCTGCCTGTGCTATTAGTAGTATCAGAAGAAGCACACAAGCACCTGGCTTCAGGTAGCTATACTGTAGGTGCAACTGTGCAGCATTACACAGTACACTAACTGGAAATATTTCAAGAGCCTGCCTGTGCTGTTAATAGTATCATAAGAAGCACACAAGCACCTGGCTTCAGGTAGCCATACCGGAGATGCAACTGTGCAGGGTACACAGTACGCTAACTGGAAATATTTCAAGAGCCTGCCTGTGTTAATAATAGTATCAGAATAAGCACACAAGCACCTGGCTTCAGATAGCTATTCTGTAGGTGCAACTGTGCAGGGTTACACAGTACACAAACTGGAAATACTTCAAGAGCCTGCCTGTGCTATTAGTAGTATCAGAAGAAGGACACAAGCACCTGGCTTTAGGTAGCTATACTGCCAGAGCAACTGTGCAGGGTTATACAGTACACTATCTGTAAATACTACAAGAGCCTGCCTGTGCTGTTAATAGTATCATAAGAAGCACACAAGCACCTGGCTTCAGGTAGCCATACCGGAGATGCAACTGTGCAGGGTACACAGTACGCTAACTGGAAATATTTCAAGAGCCTGCCTGTGTTAATAATAGTATCAGAATAAGCACACAAGCACCTGGCTTCAGATAGCTATTCTGTAGGTGCAACTGTGCAGGGTTACACAGTACACAAACTGGAAATACTACAAGAGCCTGCCTGTGCTGCTAATAGTATCAGAAGAAGCACACAAGCCCCTGGCTTCAGGTAGCTATACTGTAGATGCAACTGTGCAGTGTACACAGTACACAGTACACTAACTGGAAATACTTCAAAAGCCTGCCTCTTCTATTAATACTATCAGAAGAAGCGCACAAGAACCTGGCTTCAGGTAGCTATACTCTAGGTGCAACATTACAGGGTTACATAGTACACGAACTGGAAATACTTCAAGAGCCTGCCTGTGCTATTAATAGTATCAGAAGAAGCACTCAAGCACCTGGCTTCAGGTATCTATGCTATAGGTGCAACTGTGCAGGGTTACACAGTACACTAACTGAAAATACTTCAAGAGCCTGCCTGTGCTATTAGTAGTATCAGAAGAAGCACACAAGCACCTGGCTTCAGGTAGCTATACTGCAGGAGCAACTGTGCAGGGTTATACAGTACACTATCTGTAAATACTACAAGAGCCTGCCTGTGCTGTTAATAGTATCAGAAGAAGCACACGAGCACCTGGCTTCAGGTAGCCATACTGTAGATGCAACTGTGCAGGGTACACAGTACACAGTACACTAACTAGAAATACATCAAGAGCCTGTCTGTTCTATTAATAGTATCAGAAGAAGCACACAAGCACCTGGCTTCAGGTAGCTATACTGTAGGTGCAACTGTGCAGGGTACACAGTACACTAACTGGAAATATTTCAAAAGCCTGCCTGTGCTATTAACAGTATCAGAAAAAGCACACAAGAACCTGGGTTCAGGTAGCTATACTGTGGGTTCAACTGTGCAGGGTACACAGTACACTAACTGGAAATACTTCAAGAGCCTGTCTGTGCTATTAATAGTATCAGAAGAAGCACACAAGCCCCTTTCTTCAGGTAGCTATACTACATGAGTAACTGAGCAGGGTTACACAGTACACTAACTGGAAATACTTCAAGAGCCTGCCTGTGCTATTAATAGTATCAGAAGAAGCACACTAGCACCTGGCATCAGGTAGCTATACTGTAGGTTCAACTGTGCAGGGTACACGGTACACTAACTGGAAATACTACAAGAGCCTGCCTGTGCTGGTAATAGTATCAGAAGAAGCACACAAGCACCTGGCTTCAGGTAGCTATACTATAGGTGCAACTGTGCAGGGTACACAGTACACAGTACACTAACTGGAAATACTTCAAAAGCCTGCCTCTTCTATTAATACTATCAGCAGAAGCACACAAGAACCTGGCTTCAGGTAGCTATACTCTAGGTGCAACATTGCAGGGTTACATAGTACACGAACTGGAAATACTTCAAGAGCCTGCCTGTGCTATTAATAGTATCAGAAGATGCACACAAGCACCTGGCTTCACATAGCTATACTGTAGGTGCAACTGTGCAGAGTAAACGGTACACTAACTGCAAATACTTCAAGAGCCTACCTGTGCTGTTAATAGTATCAGAAGAAGCACACAAGCACCTGGCTTCAGGTAGCTATACTGCAGGAGCAACTGTGCAGGGTTATACAGTACACTATCTGTAAATACTACAAGAGCCTGCCTGTGCTGTTAATAGTATCATAAGAAGCACACAAGCACCTGGCTTCAGGTAGCCATACCGTAGATGCAACTGTGCAGGGTACACAGTACACTAACTGGAAATACTTCAAGAGCCTGCCTGTGTTAATAATAGTATCAGAATAAGCACACAAGCACCTGGCTTCAGATAGCTATACAGTAGGTGCAACTGTGCAGGGTACACAGTACACTAACTGGAAATACTTCAAGAGCCTGCCTATGCTATTAGTAGTATCAGAAGAAGCACACAAGCACTTGGCTTCAGGTAGCTATACTGTAGGTGCAACATTGCAGGGTTACATAGTACACGAACTGGAAATACTTCAAGAGCCTGCCTGTGCTATTAATAGTATCAGAAGAAGCACTCAAGCACTTGGCTTCAGGTAACTATACTATAGGTGCAACTGTGCAGGGTTACACAGTAAACTAACTGGAAATACTTCAAGAGCCTGCCTGTGCTATTAGTAGTATCAGAAGAACCACACAAGCACCTGGCTTCAGGTAGCTATACTGTAGGTGCAACTGTGCAGCATTACATAGTACACTAACTGGAAATATTTAAAAAGCCTGCCTGTGTTATTAATAGTATCAGAAGAAGCACACAAGCACCTGGCTTCACATAGCTATACTGTAGGTGCAACTGTGCAGGGTACACAGTACACTAACTGGAAATACTTCAAGAGCCTGTCTGTGCTATTAATAGTATCAGAAGAAGTACACAAGCACCTGGCTTCAGGTAGCTATAATGTAGGTGCAACTGTGCAGGGTTATACAGTACACTAACTGGAAATACTTCAAGAGCCTGCCTATGCTATTAGTAGTATCAGAAGAAGCACACAAGCACCTGGCTTCAGATAGCTATACTCTAGGTGCAACTGTGCAGGGTACACAGTACACTAACTGGAAATACTACAAGAGCCTGCCTGTGCTGGTATTAGTATCAGAAGAAGCACACAAGCACCTGGCTTCAGGTAGCTATACTGTAGGTGCATCTGTGCAGCATTACACAGTACACTAACTGGAAATATTTCAAGAGCCTGCCTGTGTTATTAATAGTATCAGAAGATGCACACAAGCACCTGGCTTCAGATAGCTATACTGTAGGTGCAACTGTGCAGAGTACATGGTACACTAACTGGAAATATTTCAAGAGCCTGCCTGTGTTAATAATAGTAACAGAATAAGCACACAAGCACCTGGCTTCAGGTAGCCATACTTCAGATGCAACTGTGCAGGGTTCACAGTACACTAACTGGAAATACTTCAAGAGCCTGCCTGTGCTGTTAATAATATCAGAGGAAGCACACAAGCAACTGGCTTCAGGTAGCTATACTGCAGGAGCAACTGTGCAGGGTTACACAGTACACTAACTGGAAATACTACAAGAGCCTGCCTGTGCTGCTAATAGTATCAGAAGAAGCACACAAGCCCCTGGCTTCAGGTAGCTATACTGTAGATGCAATTGTGCAGTGTACACAGTACACAGTACACTAACTGGAAATACTTCAAAAGCCTGCCTCTTCTATTAATACTATCAGAAGAAGCACACAAGAACCTGGCTTCAGGTAGCTATACTCTGGGTGCAACATTACAGGGTTACATAGTACACGAACTGGAAATACTTCAAGAGCCTGACTGTGCTATTAATAGTATCAGAAGAAGCACTCAAGCACCTGGCTTAAGGTATCTATGCTATAGGTGCAACTGTGCAGGGTTATACAGTACACTATCTGTAAATACTACAAGAGCCTGCCTGTGCTGTTAATAGTATCAGAAGAAGCACACAAGCACCTGGCTTCAGGTAGCCATACTGTAGATGCAACTGTGCAGGGTACACAGTACACAGTACACTAACTAGAAATACTTCAAGAGCCTGCCTGTTCTATTAATAGTATCAGAAGAAGCACACAAGCACCTGGCTTCAGGTAGCTATACTCTAGATGCAACATTGCGGGGTTACATAGTACACAAACTGGAAATACTTCAAGAGCTTGCCTGTGCTATTAATAGTATCAGAAGAAGCACACAAGCACCTGGGTTCAGGTAGCTATACTGTAGGTTCAACTGTGCAGGGTATACAGTACACTGACTGGAAATACTTCAAGAACCTGTCTGTGCTGTTAATTGTAGAGTAGCTTATATCAAAATCTAACTTATATCAAATTACACTGTCTCTCTGTCTATCTATCTCTCTCCACCGTAACACTCTACACAGGGCTGACGTGCAGGCAGCCTTGTATAGTGTTGGGCATGTACTAAACCCCCTTAGCCATAATTGGCCAAAGCCTCCCTTGTTTTGACCAATTATGGCCCTCTGTACACACGGCGCTGTTATTGGCCAAGCTTGCGGGTCATAGTGCATGCTTGGCCAATCATCAGCCAGCAATGCACTGCAATGCCGCAGTGAATTATGGGCCGTGACATGCCACTCGAATTTGACATGAACGGCCCATAACGTTCCTAATTCGTCGAATGACCAAACTCACGATGTTTGGGTCGAACATGCGTTCGACTTGAACACGAAGCTCATCCCTAATCCTGAGTAAGCAAGAAAGGTTATAAGCTCTGACATTTGGGAGACTAAACCCTCCTTCGCGTCTGGGAAGATATAGCTTTGCAAAGGCTATTCATGGTCTTTTGTTTTGCCATAGAAATTTGGAGATGGTTTTGTTTAGGGTTGTGATGTCTTTGTGTTTCAGAAGCAGGGGAATCGTTTGGAGTGGGTATAGTAATCAAGCAAAACTGACCATTTTTACTAGGTGACATCTTCCCAGGAGCGAAAGGTGTAGATCCATCCAGCTACCCAATTCTTGAGTTATTTTTTATCAGTGGGGGATAGTTGAGGTGGTATATAGAAGAGGGCAGTTTTCCTATCGTAATGCCTAGATAGGTTATGTATGAGTTGGCTACTGAGAAGGGTGAGTGTTGAGTCCAGGGTGGGACAGATGAAGTGCCTATGGGGAGGATTTAGCTCTTGCTGTCATTTATGCAGAGACCTGAGCAAAGTCTGAATTCATCAAAGATTGTTTTGATGGTGGACATGTCAGAGGAGGGATTGGTCGAGAGAATGAGGACGTCAACGGCGAAGAATGATGTGCAGAGTTCTTGTGTGCCTATTTTGATTCCGTGTAGTGGGGCCTTTTGGGTAAGGTATCGAGAGAGGGGTTCTAGTGCAATGTTAAACAGGAGCGGGGATAGGGGGCAGCCTTGTTTTGTGCCTTTGTAGAGGCAGAATTCATCTGAGAGGAGGCCAGCCACCACCAGCCTGGCCACGGGGGAGGCCTACATGGTGTGTATGAGTTGCTTGAAAGGGCCCGTGAAGCCCATTTTTGATAGGGCCATTGATAGCCATTCGAAGAATACATTATCGAATGCTTTTTCTGCGTCCAGAGTGATGATGGCATGGTCCCCTCCCGGGTTGTTCTTTGCATGGTCCAGGGCCATCATTACCTTTCAGATGTTCATAGTGGCCATTCTCCCTTTCACAAAGCCTGATTGGGCTGGGTGTATCAGAGAGGGAATGATGGTTGCTAGTCTGGAAGCTACTATTTGTGAGCGTATCTTAACGTCTAAGTTTAGGAGTGAGATGGGTCAGTACGAGCCTGGTTCTTGGGGGTCTTTGCCTTTTTTTTAAAGTAATTTGATGATGGCTTGTTCCCAGTTGGGAAGTAGGGGCCGCCAGTCCATATACCATTATAGACTGAGAGGAGAGCAGGCTCGGTTATAGTTTGTAGGGCCTTATAAAATTCCCCTGTAAATCGATCAGGGCCCGGGGCTTTAGAGGGAGCTAGGGTCCGGATGGTGTGGGATATTTTGGGTAGGGAGATAGGTGCATTAAGGACTTCAAGTTGGGAGGGAGAGACCGTGGGTAAAGACAGTCTGTCTAGGAAGGATTTGGCGGCGTTCATGTCTATGGGGTCGGTGGCATATAGTGAGGAATAGTATTGTAGCATAACTTTGTTAATATCCTGTTGTGAGGATTTTATGTTGCCTGAGGTGTCCCGTAGGGAGGTGATGTGCATTGGGCGGAAAGGGCCTTTGCAAAGTCTTGCTAGCAGCTTGCCAGCTTAGTTGCCAAATTTATGGACGGTGGCTTCCAGATGGGCCCTATGTGTCCATTCAAGAGTATCTGCTCAGGTGTCAAATGCCATTTTTGCTACCTGCCAATGTACTCAGTTTTCAGGGGAGTCCCTAGTATAAAGAGAGCGTTACGCCAAGCACAGTTTGGCGCTGGCCTTCTTATAGTTTGCCAAGGTGTTTCTCTTGAGAGAAGTAGCGTATGAGATGATTCGACCTCTGAGGAAGGCTTTACCAGATTCCCAGAAAAGGTATGGGTTGTCCGCATGGGGAGAATTGACTGTAGAGAATTCAGACCAAGCTTTCTCCATGTAATGTTGAAAATCTGAGTTATTTTGGAGATAAGAGGGGAAACACCAAAGTTTGGGAGTGGGATGTAAGTCAGGGGTGTCTAGCGATATCGAGATGGGGGCATGGTCTGATATGGCGATGTCATGGATAGCTGCCTCTGAGATCATTGGGATAAGGCTGTCAGTGCAAAAGAGGTAGTCGATTCTAGTGAAAATGTTGTGAGGGTTGGAATAAAAAGTGTATTTCCTATCCATTGGGTGGTAGAGTCACCAGATGTCATGGAAGTCCATAGTGGATGCAAAGTGTGTAAATTCAGAGGTCATGGGTGGTGGTCACGTTCGTTTGGAGGAAGATCTGTCATCTATCGGGTGCAGGGTGGTATTAAAATCTCCCCCAACTATATATGGTAGGTGCAGAGCGCGTAGCAGCCAGGTGGACATCTCACCATGAAATTGCTTGCCGGGATTGTTCAGGGCAAATATGTTGGAGATCACTAGTTCTCTGTTTCCTAATTTTATTTCTATGGAGATGAACTGGTCCTGGATATCGGTGTCTATGGACAGTATCTCACAGGGGAGGTTTTTGTGGATCAATATGATAACCCCTGCTTTACGATTGAGTGCACTTGAGCCCAGAACAGTGCCCACCCAGAGTTTTTTCATGTGGTGGAGGTCAGGGGAAGTTAGGTGAGTTTCCAGGAGCAGGGCAATATCGGTTTTTAGTCTCTTAAGGTGACAAAGTATTTTAAGTCTCTTAAAGGGGATATAAGCCCTTTCATATTCCAAGAGGTGATTTTCATGTGGGTGAGGTCGTGTGTGTGTTATGGGACGGTATACTGTTTACATCAGGTGTAGACCTGAGGAAAGAGCTTGACCTGTCAGTGCATATCAGGGTGGACTGGCTATGAGGAAGAAGTGTTGCCTGAGTGTCTGGTGTTTGATGGGTGTCACTGGGGAGAGGGACTGGAAGAGGGGAGGAACTAGGGAAGGTAGCAGCAAGAAACAAAAACATTACAAAACAATGGAAGAACTTCACTTTTTTCCACATAGAGTAACTGTGTAGACCAGCTCTCCTTAACAATTTGAGCGCTGTGGTGGATGGGCGCCCTTGATGTCTCGGTGCCATTAGCTGCAGTGGTGGGCGGTGCATGGGTGTGGGATCAGGAGGAGGTCATACACAGTGAGGCTATAGGAGGTGATGCAGAACAAAAGGGTGGAGGTGTAATGAGATGCAACAAAAACATGTGCAAGTACAAAAAGGACAGTCAATTGTTAAAGAGCCAAATACCTGAGTAGACAGTCAATGTAGGTTTAAAACCCAAGGAACGAACATGGCATGTGCCCATAAGGAAAACAGGGCAGGTACTAATTCTTCGTATCACCGTGGGGTGTTGCGGTGGGCAGGCCCAGACGGCCTGAAGCACTTTGGGGAGTCCTTCCTCGGGCTTCGCTGGTCCAGAGGAGGTTATTTGGAGAGGTCCTGAGCGGGGAGTTGGAGTGTGATTCAGCACGCAGTGAACGCAAGAAGGCTTCTGCCTCAGAGGTGTCCTGAAAAGATAGCTGGTCCCCATTGGGGGCTTTGAGGTGGAGAGTTGCGGGGAAGGCCAACCTGAATTTCATCTGTCGCTGATGTAGTTCTGTGCAGATGTGTTGGAATGCTTTCCTCTTTTTTAAAACCTCTATAGAGTAATCCATGAAAATCAGGATTTTGATTCCATCAATTTTGAGAGATCTGGTTTGCCTGAACTTTTGCAGGATGACCGTCTTGTAAGTGTAATTGAGGTACTTTGCGATGATCGGGTGGGGAGTTTTATGATCAGGGGCGAAGGCTCCCATGCGGTGGGCCCGCTTAACCTTGCAAGGGCCAGGAAGGCCTACCGCCTTCGGGATGTTTCTGCCGCAAAATTCCGCAATGGCTGATAGCTGTAATGATTCTAGTACCCCCACGAATCTCAAGTTGCTCCTTATGGATCTGTTCTCTAAATCGTCTAGTTTTTGGAGTATGTATTGATTAGTTTTGTCCTGTGCTTGTTTGGTGGCTTGTGCCTGATATACTTCTTCCTCCATACTTGAAAGGTGGTGTTCCACCTCATTAAGTCTAGAGGAATGTACCCCTAATTGTGTCTTGATTTGCCTCATCCCTGCATCCACCGCCTTTTCCACTGAGGCAGTTATCATGGGGGACAGGAGAGCTGCTACAGCCTGAGCTATACGCTCTGTGTTGCTGTCCCTCCAGGTATGGGGAGGAGGAGGCAAGATGCAGGGAGAGAGAGGTCTGAAGTGAGGAGGGGGATGCTGTATGACCACTCACCTCCATGGCTGGTTTGTCCGCCGCGATATCTGGGAAGGCCGAGATCGGGGCCTCAATTTGCGGCCGGGTCAGGTGGATTGTTGCGGCCATGTGTAAGCGCGTTCAGGTTTTCTCCACAAATCGATTCATAGGAGAGTGGGGGACCCCCGAGAAGGCTGCAGGCGACAGGAGGGACTTGGGCAGTATTATGGATCGTGCTGTGGGAGCTGAGAGGAGACGCAGCTACTCCATGCGGCACCAGAACCGGAAGTGTGAGTGCTGTTTTAATTGTTTAAGGTAATATGACTGACAAATCCAAGATAGCATTTTATTGGAAAAGGGGTAGAAGAGTTTCCCAGGGTTATCTAATCTTTATTGCCCATGTGACAATGCCAGTCTACTCTTCTAGTCAGATGTGTAGCGAAGTAGTATAGTTTAAAATCTGGAAAGCTCATGCCTCCTGAATCTTTGGATCTTGTGATCAAATAGAATTGAATGCTAGGTTTCTTATGAGCCCAGACAAAATATCTTTGGATTTGTTGTAATTGCTTAAAGAAACAGGAAGACAGTTTGATAGGCAGTGTGTGCATACAGTATAACAATCTTGGTAGAATCATCAATTTTAAATAAGCTGTTCTGCCATACCAGAAGAAAATTTTGGTGTTCCAATTTTTAAAGGAGAAGTACAGCCAAAGCTCGTTTTCAGCAGAAAGCAGGCTGCTGAAACCTGCTGTCGGTTGATGTCACAGAGCCGGTGCAGGCTTGGAAAAGATCATCACCATATGGCCAGGATCCACCCATATTGCCTGGACCAACACATGCTTGGACCGACGGGGGGCACAGACCAGAGAGCCGGTGACTGACAGTCACCACCACCAGGGAGCTCTGAGAACCGAGTGATTGGTGGTGTTTGATCACTCGGTTCTCAGTCTTAGAGCCAGTGGGAAACAGATGCAGCATGGACCGATGCTGCATCCACCTAGGTAAGTATGATTCCAAAAAAAACATTCCTATCCCTCTCTTTTGAGATCTTTCTCTATATTTCTGAATAATGGAACAAAATTCTGAGCATAAAGATAGTTTAGAGTAGGGGTGAGCCAGATACCCAAATATTTTAAAGCCTTCGAGTACAATTTTGTTGAACAGTGGCTAGTGTCTCTGGAGAGAGTGTAAGCTTAAGCACCTCTGACTTGTAATTTACTTAGTTGGCTATGTAACCAAATGTTTGGAAGTGTGCAATACGTTTGGGATGGATGTATGGGGCTGGGACAAGAAAAAATAATAGATCATCTTCATAAGCTGCAGTTTTATATTTTCAGCCATATATATGGTGACAAATATCACTAAACAGGTGCCCACTCACCATAGATCAGCATGTATTATTTCTTTTGGATATACCCAGGGAGTTTGACTATCCCCTACACTTCTCTCTTTCTTGTAATAATTTTACTATAATTGTGCAGACCTATGCTGTACGAAAGGGTGGAGTAAAATGTGATATATTTTAAGGGGAGGGATTGGCTCTCATGTGTTGACCTTAATAGAAATTGTGTACCCTCACATTATTCCTCTGTCCTATGTCTGGGTATCACCTATTCAGGTACAGATAGGAGTGTATTGCTTCTCACACTCCTCCTTTTTTGTATCACCAAAGGGGGTGCTCTTTGGTATTTTCTGTTATTGTGTATAGCATTTGAGGTCTTGATGTATGACATATAGAGTTGGGCCGAACACCCTCCCGGTTCAGTTCACGCCAGAACTCTCGGACATCATAAGAGTTCAGACCGTAACCCTATTAAAGTCTATAATACCAAACTTAAAAAATCAAAAGCCCCCATTTTTAAGCCTTATATGCAAGTTATTGGTCATAAAAGGATAACGGAGGCCCAGGTACTGCCCTGGGGGACATATAATAATGTAAACTTCTATTTGTTGCAGGTAGAGAGGTTTTCTTTCTTGTTTCAGGTCTGGGGTTACGGCGGGCATCATGATTGACGATGGATCTACATCAGGGGACATTGTTTTTTATTTTTTTAATAAATGAATTGTCAAAAACTGCTTCCTGTCTTTATTTTTTGACACTTTTTGGTGAATGGGTAGGGGTAGAATGTACCCCATACTCATTCACATGGGGGGGCAGGATCTAGGGGCCCCCTTGTTAAAGGGGGCTTCCAGATTCTAAAAAGCCCCTTAATAAACACCAGTCAGTTTTACCTATGGCGATCCTTTCCTTTCTTTGAATACCAATGTCGAGTGAGGATCTTGGATCGTCATTGTTCCTGTGACTACACAAAAGTATCCACTGGATAGTGGTGTGTGTGGAGGCGGTTGTTGATCGATGCACCATTCGGTTGCCATTCCCAGAGGAAAAGGCCCTGGCTGGGTGTTAGCCACAAGTGAGCTAGCTTGTGCAAGCTGGTAACCATGGACTTCAGGTGGTGGTAGATTCACACTTTATGCAATTTGAATATCACAGTCACAGGAGGAGTATTATACATCAGGTGTTCCTATACACTTAAATTGGAGGACTTATTTGCTTCCTTTATTACTCACCTATCTTGGGACTTGTTGCTATACACTTTTATTAGTGTCACTGTGGTAATTTTGACACACATTGTGTCACTTGCACTATTGTCACTTTATATATTTAGAGTGCAGCTCATATTATTATGTTTATTTATTTGTGTATATTCCACAATAGGGATTGAGATGCAGCGCAGTTTTTCTTTACACATAAGTTAATAGCTGATGACTCATCCATTGTTAAGGATGCCTGGCACACTCCTCAACAATCAGCTATTTGCTGTGCCCTGATTGAGCAAAGCTTTGCCCAATCAGGGCTGAGAATGCACTGTGCAGCGCATTGTGGGGTGCTCGGTGGGCGAACATCCCGCCGAGTGCCCCGCAATGGGTGTTCATGGAACGAGCAAACAGGCGATGTTTGAGCCGAAATTTTGCTCAGCTTGAACTGTTCATCCCACTCTGATGACATATATGAAATTTCTGGTCCACCCTACATGTTTATTTTACGTTGGTGTGCAGCTCTTTTCCCCTGTTTCTGCAACAGAGGGGTTGATTTACTAAAACTAGAGAGTGCAAAATGTGGTACATCCGTGCATGGTAGCCAATCAACTTCTAACTTTAGCTTGCTCAATTAAAGTGAGAATAAACTCTCATGGATGATTGTTACCTATAGGTAAGCCTATAAGGCTGTAAGGCTTACCTATAGGTACAGTTAATATCTCCCCAATAAATGTGCACCATTTAGGAGATATTTACTTGTGAAGCCACCAGTGACATCACTGGCACATGCACTCTGAAAGAACGGCATACTGTGCCATTCCTTCAGAGCCCTGTGCTGTGAACAGCGGCTCCTGCATGCATGCGTGGGAGTGACATCATCGCTGCTCGCCCAATCAAAGGACCAGAGCCCGCCCACCTTGGTAGGAAGACCAGGTGAAGATGGAAGCCCTGTCAGCAGTGACAGTGCGACAGTGCAGAGGGCTTCGTTTTAAGGTAAGTTTTACATAATGTGCTAGTATGCGATGCTTATTAGCACATTATAACTTTGTCTTGCAGGTTTAAAAAAAAAAAAAGCTTGCAATTTACTACTGCTTTAAGCTTTGACAAAAAAAAATTTGCACTATCCAGTTTTAGTAAATCAACCCCATTGTGTCTTTACGTGTTACTAAAACCACAACAGTAAAATCAGTATGTATAAGCAGTAAAGCATGCTGGTTATACTCACTGTGGAACCTAAGGTGTTAATTCTCTGCATTGTGTAAAAAGGCTGTTTGATCTTGTCTTCTGTGATCCTCCCCTTCTTTTACTGTCCCCGATCTATCTGCTGATAGTACAGAGCCTTGGAGGCCCTCTGCACATGCTCAGTTTGGTGTGTATTGCTTTTTTTTGGGAGGGTGCATGCAATAAGCACAGGGTCAATCAGCACTGTCCAGACAGAGGGTCAGGGGTCATGCAGCCTCATAGGACAGTCAGAGAATGAAAACTCCTCCTACAAGTTTTAACCAGACACTGATAAGTCACAAGACTGCTATATACTGCTGATGCGAAAAGGTATTTAGCAGTTTATATTTACTATAATATTTGCATTTCCATGTTCTGTGCACTGTGGGAGACCAGGTATAGTGAATGTCGTGACCTGGGTTTAGTAACACTTTAATTTGTGTTGGCTACAATAGCAGAGCCTAGAGGCCATCCTTAACTGCTTAACCTTAAATCTACAGGCTTTCTTCTGCATGGGGTTTGTCCTCCATAGTTTGCCATATATTTGCCATATGCCCTCTGATCCCTCCTGTATTGAATTGTATTGTAATTGTACTGTCTTCCCCAATGTTGTAAAGCGCTGTGCAAACTGTTGGTGCTATATAAATCCTGTATAATAGTAATAATGTCACCTGATTAATTTGCTTAATCTGATATGTCCCCATCTATAAGACTTTTTATCCTTTATGAAAAGTCGTTTTTTGTTATCAACTTGAGCTATTTATTCCTATGCTTTTAATTTTGTCACAATTGCTCCAAATAAGGCACTATATTTTCCTCATAAAATCAATGGTGTCTTTTCATTTTTTACTTCTAATAATTAAAATAACATTTAATTACTGTAATATGCTGTATTCCAGCTTTCCAGGTAAGTGTAATAGTCTTATTACATAATTTCAATATTTATACCAGACTACTGCATTAATTAAGATAAATGTTAGCTATGAAAATCCTTAATTTATATTGTCTGAGTTCACTGCATTTAGATCCATTTTTATTTGAATAGTCATATATGCAGAAAGTTTGAAATTTAAGAGATACCTTTTATTTATATAACTAAAGTAATCAAAGATGCAAGTTTTCAGAACATCTCTGATCCTTTCTTACTGTATAAAGACCGATAAGGGATCTAAGGCATCCCAAGAGTTTGCATCTTTATTAACTATGAATTTAAGTAAACCATTAAAGGGTATAATTTAAACACAATCTGCCTGAACAATGTTTTTTTGAGAGTTATACCGCATGTGCGCTCCCTAAACCCAAAGTTAGGCAGCAACATATGGGTATGCCCCCTTGCCTACAGCCTCTGCTCAAGGAGGGTGGGCAGCAAGTTGTTAAAATGTCCACATTTGTATGAAACTTTTACAGGTCTTTGGAGCCACATTCTCAAAGGTAATGGCTGTTTTATATGGAAATGACTGTATATCAGAATGTTTTTAAAATATATTTTATATTTGGATATATTCATAGGATTTTAACATAGAGTCATGTTATAAGATTGACTAAAAATATCTGAAATATTATATGAATCTTGCAGGTCTGATTGAAATAAAAGCAACTATGTTGTATTTGCAGCTTACTTGTCCTTATGCCACGTACACACAGTCGGACTTTTCGACCGGACTTGTCCGATGGATGCCGACGGACCAAATCCAGCAGACAATCGTGTGTGGGCTTCACCGGACCTTCAGCGGACTTTTCCAGTCGCAAATCTGACGGACTTTAGATTTGGAACATGCTTCAAATCTTTACGTCATAACTCCGCCGGACCCAGAAATCCGCTCGTCTGTATGCTAGTCCGACGGAAAAAAACCCACGCTAGGGCAGCTATTGGCTACTGGCTATCAACTTTCTTATTTTAGTCCAGTGTACATCATCACGTACGAATCCGTCGGACTTTGGTGTGATCATGTGTAGGCAAGTACAGTTGTTAGAAAGTCTGTTGAAAGTCCGCCAAAAGTCCGTCGAAAGTCTGTCGGATGGGCTGTCGGACTTTTGTATCTGAAAAGTCCGACAGTGTGTATGCGGCATTAGAGGTTATAACTGCATTAATTAAATCCTGCAAAAACGCACTTTCTGTCTGAGTCAGTGGCGTAGCTACAGGGGTTGCAGGGGTCACAATGGCGAGCCTGCCCCTGCTCCAGGGGGGCCCATGCTTCTCATCGAGAGAGACTGACAGATCAAACTCCCCATCATGCATCAGCACTAGGGATGGTCCCGATGTTTGGGTGTTCGTTTTGTTCACATAACAAACGAACATATGGGGGTTTGCGACAAATTCGAGCCCCGCAAAGCGACCCATAATGTACTGCAAGATCGCAGTGCATTGGCGGCCGCTGATTGGCCAAAGCATGCACCTGACCTGCATGCTTTAGTCAATCACAGAGTGATCTGCTGTAAGAGCCATGATTGGCCAAAGGCAGGGTGCCTTTGGCCAATCATCGCTCAGGGGCCTAAGTCCACGCCCCACACTATATAAGGCTGCTTACACAGTGGTCGTGTATAGTGTGATAATTAATGTGGAGAGGAGAACTTCCTACATTTGGAAGGTTAGTTAGTGGTGTGCAGGCAGTTTAGTGTATATATGTATGTATGTATCTATCTATCTATCTATCTATCTATCGATCGATAAATATATAGAGATAAATATATATATATACAGTTGTGCACAAAAGTTTGCATATCCTGGCAGAAATTGTAAAATTGTGGCATTATTATTGAAAATATGACTGATCATGCCAAAAAACTGTCTTTTATTTAAGGATAGCAATCACATGAAGCCATTTATTATCACATAGTTTTTTGGATCCTTTTTAACTCATAATAATAACAGAAATCACCCAAGTCGGCCCTGATAAAAAGTTTGCATACCCTGGAATGTTTGGCCTTGGTACTGTCAGAAACCATGAATCAGACTGAAGAAGTACAGTTAAATCACACTTATTTATTAATAATAAAAAAAGGTAAAAGAGTAAACATAGTCAAAACATAGACAGAGTTCAGAAACCGGAACAGATAGTCAGAAAAGCCAAAACGTCAGGGAGCCAGAGATGAGCGTAGTAGAACAGCAAGAAGGATCTGGAGCCAGAAGAAATGTCAGCCAAGCAAGTCTTTAACAGAAGCACGTCTCTAGAGATGTGACCAAGGTGAAGGCAGAGATCATCTGGACTGGACGGCTTAAGTAGGCAGGACCGATGAGCAGGATATCATCAACAGGTGAGTGACTATGGAGAGATAGGAGCTGGCAATTAGCCGACAGCTGAGCGGCAAGCTTTGAGAAGGAAGGGTTGAGCCCAGCCCTGACAGGTACAGACACAGAAGGTGGCACACACAGGTTAAAATGCCAATTAAAGGTTAATTTCCCACATTTGCAGCTTTTTAAAATACGATTAGTGTCTGTGTATAAATAGTCAATGAGTGTGTTAGCTCTCACATGGATGCACTAAGCAGGCTAGACACTAAGCCATGAAGAGGTAGAAAAGAACAGTCAAAAAACCCACGTAACAAAGTAATAAAACTTTACAATGATGGAAAAGATTTCAGCCACAACTCCCATAGGAGCTGTTCGGGATACAAAGAAAAACCAACAGGTAACCTCAGGAGAAATACAGGCTGCTCTGAAAAAAGATGGTGTGGTTGTTTTTAAGGAGCACAATACGATCATACTATAACAAAAAAGAGCTGCATGGTCAAGTTGCCAGAAAGAAACCTTTACTGTACAAGTTCCACAAAAAAGCCTGGTTACAATATGCCCAACAACACCTTGACACGCCTCATTTGCTTTTTTGTGGCATTGGCACAGTAAAGGCTTCCTTCTGGCAGCTCAACCATGCAGCTCTTTTTTGTTCAAGTATCGCTGAATTGTGCTCCTTAAAAACAACCACACCGTCTTTTTGGAGAGCAGCCTGTATTTCTCTTGCAGTTACCTGTGGGTTTTTCTTTGTATCCTAAACAATTTCTTGGTCTACCTGACCATGGCTTGGTATCAAAACAGCCCCTAATTTTCCACTTCTTTATAAGTGATTAAACAGTACTGACTGGCATATTCAAGGCTTTGGATATCTTTTTATATCCTTGTCTATCTTTGTAAAGTTTTATTACCTTGTTACGCAGGTCTTTTGACTGTTCTTTTCTACCTCTTCATGGCTCAGTGTCTAGCCTGCTTAGTGCATCCATGTGAGAGTTAACAAACTCATTGACTATTTATACACAGACACTAATTGTGGTTTAAAAAGCCACAAATGTTGGAAATTAACCTTTAATTGTCATTTTAACCTGTGTGTGCCACCTTCCATGTCTGTACCAAGGCCAAACATTCCAGGGTATGTACAATTTTTATCAGGGCCATTTGGGTGATTTCTGTTATCATTATGAATTAAAAAGGATCCAAAAAACTATGTGATAATAAGTGGCTTCATGTGATTGCTATCCTTAAAAAGACAGTTTTTTTGGCATGATCAGTCATATTTTCAATATTATTAATGCCAAAATTTCACCCAAAATCCATACCAGACCCTTATCTGAGCAAGCAGCCTGGCAGTCCAGGAAAGGGGGGGATGAGCGAGCGCCCCTTCCCCCTCCTGAACCATATCAGACCGCTTTCCCTTCAACATGGGGGGGTGCTTTGGGGTCGTGACCGCCCGAGGCTCTCCTCCCGGCTGAAGTCAGAGGCAACTTCAGCCCCTCGGTCTACAGTCCTCGGAGTGGGGCAGGAGAGCACTGGACGTCAGCTGAGTGCACAGCGGCCCTTCAAAATAAGGTATTTAGCTGCATCATTTTTATAAAAGAAAAGCAGTGAGTAATATAACAGGTTATGACAGAGGGGATTCTACAAAGCACTCATAATGGCTTAACAACCGCTTTATGTAAGCAGCCTTTTTTTCAGGGAGTGAGCATTTGAGCTATACTGGAACACAGAAGATTTCTCACTTGGACATTTTATGAACTTTTTTGGATTGTTTATTTATTTATCACATTTTGCTGGTCTGATGAGCTGGAAATTTAGTGGATACATACATAATATGATCACTGTTTTGAATATTAATATTGTAAACTTTAACACATTATTTAATTTTATTAATGCTTTTATTAAATAATCGGGGGAGCTGCAGCACAGTAATGCATTCAGGTGAAAAACCTTAAGGCTTTATAACCACTTTAAAGCTTACTGTATATTTTTCATAAAAACAAAGCAAAAGGAATATGGTGAACACTGAATAGACATTATTTTAACAATATCTTGCAGGCCTCATTGGCTAAACCATATACCTAATTTAGCTTTGGAAGAAAAAAATGTAAGTTTAACAAGGGGACCCCCAGATCCCGCCCCCCCCCCCCCCCCCCGTGTGAAATGGTAAGGGGGTACCCCTACCATTTCACAAAAAAACTGTCAAAAATGTTAAAAATGACAAGAGACAGTTTTTGACAATTCCTTTATTTAAAGTCTTCTTTTTTCCATCTTCTTTCTTCTATCTTCTTTCTTCTATCTTCCTTCGGTTTCTTCCTCCATCTTCTTCTTCTGGTTCTTCTGGTTCTTCCTCCGGTGTTCTCGTTCGGCATCTTCCTCCGTGGCGTCTTCTTCCCTTCTTCTTCTCGGGCCGCTCCGCATCCATAATGGGAAGCTCCCGCTGTGTGACACTTCTCGTCTTCTGACGGTTCTTAAATAACGGAGGTCAGGGCCACCCGGTGACCCCGCCCCCCTCTGATGCATGGGGACTTGACGGGGACTTCCCTGTGGCATTCCCCATGATGTCAGAGGGGATGGGGTCACCCGTCACCCGTTACGAGTAGTTTTAAATGATTTTTTTCCTTTGAAATGTCATTTTGCTGTCAGACTGTTCTAAATACGGGAAACATGCGCCCCTTTACAGGCATACTATAGACACCCCCCAGGTACAAAATTTAAAGGAATATTACACTTTAATTGTTTCACTTTAAGCATTATTAAAATCACTGCTCCTGAAAAAACAGCCTTTTTTAAAACTTTTTTTTGCATTGATCCATGTCCCCTGGGGCAAGACCCAGGTCCCCAAACACTTTTTATGACAATAATTTGCATATAAGCCTTTAAAATTAGCACTTTTGATTATTCATGTTCGAGTCCCATGGACTTTAACGGTGTTTGCGTGTTCGAACCAATTTTTTGCTTGTTCGCATGTTCTGGTGCGAACCGAACAGGGGGGTGTTTGGCTCATCCCTAGTTGCAACTGGCTGGTAAGACCCGCAGGAATTACAGCTAGATGAATCTTCACTCCTTTAAAGCACTTTTTTGTAGTTTCACTAATATGTGCTCTAAACTGGTCAAGCACTAATAAGGCAGTTTTTTCAGAAGCCCTCAAGGATGTTTGAACCACACTTTTTCAACTCATATTCTCATTCCATTTTTGTCCATCCATCCTTTGTCATGAACATGTACAACAACTCCTTGAGGAATCGCTTCTTTTGGAAATGTTTTCCTTTTGAAAATTAGCATGGGAGGCAATTTGGTGCCATCTGCACAGCAGGACAACACAACCGTGTAATGGGTTTTCTCATGTTCTGAGGTTTTCACAGTTATGGTTTTGGCACCTTTCAGATCAACAGTCCTATTAGATGGCACATCAAAGGTTAGCGGGACTTCATCCATATTCCCAATCTGGCCAATTTCAAAACCGTTTTTCTTCCTAGCATCAATCACACATTTATGAGAAGACAATCTTAGATTCATATTCTTTTGGCATTTTTTGCGCAATTCTAGTCTTGGTGCGCATAACAAGGTCACATCGCCTCGATGGTGATCCAGTAAAATCCTGAATGCCTTTCTCTACAGCAATGCGTTTGGCTTCATATATTATGATTTTTGTAGAGACTGAGAAGCCATTATTCCGATGATGTATGATCCATTCTTTCATGGCGACTTCTAACTGTGGCCACTTTGCAGCATGCCTGCGAAAAGCGTGCTTACATTTATTTGCTTTTTGCAGCTGATCCTCCTGTTTCCTCCACTCTCTTATCATTTTTTCAGTTGGAGGTGGCCCAAAATGTCTCTCCGCTGCTCTGTTTCCATGTTCCTTAGCATATTTTACTACCTCCAGTTTAAAAGGAATTTTATATGCTAGTCTTTTCTGCTTCATCATCCTTTCTGCTTTAGCACCTGGTCCCTGGCCCTACTGTGGGTAGCTGAGCTGGCACCTGGTCCCTGCTGTGGGTGGCTGAACTGGCACCTGGTCCCGGCAGTGGGTGGCTGGGCTGGTACCTGGTCCCGGCAGTGGGTGGCTGACCTGGCACCTGGTCCCTGCTGTGGGTGACTGAGCTGGCACCTGGTCCCTGCAGTTGGTGGCTGGGCTAGTACCTGGTCCCAGCAGTGGGTGGCTGAGCTGGTACCTTGTCCTGGCAGTGGGTGGCTGAGCTGGTACTTGGTCCCCAGCAGTGGGTGGCTGAGCTGGTACCTGGTCCCCGGCAGTGGGTGGCTGAGCTGGCACCTGGACAGTGTTAATATCCAGTATTCAGAGACAGTGTTTAGTAATGCTTTTTTAATTTACTGTATACTGTACTGTAGAATGCAGGGCGGGCACTGCTTGCAAATGCTATTAACTGGGACTTGAAGTGAGGCAGCGACCAATGAGGGCTCACTTTACTGTATACTGTACTGTAGAATGAAGGGCGGGCACTGCTTGAAAATGCTATGAACTGGAAAGGACCAATGAGGGCTTACTTGACTAGTTAGCTGACTCAGTAACAGGAGAATAAAGCAATGCACACTTTGTATTTCATAAGCGGCTTTATGGCAGAGTGGCCCGACGGAAGCCTCTCCTTAGTGCAAGACACATGAAAGTCCGCATGGAGTTTGCTAAAAAAACACCTGAAGGACTCCTAGATGGTGAGAAACAAGATTATTTGGTCTGATGAGCCCAAGATAGAACTTTTTGGCCTTAATTCTAAGCGGTATGTGTGGAGAAAACCAGGCACTGCTCATTACCTGTCCAATACAGTCCCAACAGTGAAGCATGGTGCTGGCAGCATCATGCTGTGGGGGTGTTTTTCAGCTGCAGGGACAGGATGACTGGTTGCAATTGAGGGAAGGATGAATGCAGCCAAGTACAGGGATATCCTGGACGAAAACTTTCTCCAGAGTGCTCAGGACCTCAGACTGGGCTGAAGGTTTACCTTCCAACAAGACAATGACCCTTAGCACACAGCTAAAATAACAAAGGAGTGGCTTCACAACAACTCTGTGACTGTTCTTGAATGGCCCAGCCAGAGCCGTGACTTAAACCCAATTGAGCATCTCTGGAGAGACCTAAAAATGGCTGTCGACCAACGTTTACCATCCAACCTGACAAAACTGGAGAGGATCTGCAAGGAGGAATGACAGAGGATCCCCAAATCCATGCATCTTTCCCCAAAAGACTCATGGCTGTATTAGATCAAAAGGGTGCTTCTACTAAATACTGAGCAAAGGGTCTGAATACTTAGGACCATGTGATATTTCAGTTTTTCTTTTTTAATAAACCTGCAAAAAGTCAACAATTCTGTGTTTTTCTGTCAACATGGGGTGCTGTATGTACATTAATGAGGTAAAAAAATGAACTTAAATGATTTTAGCAAATGGCTTCAATATAACAAAGAGTGAAAAATTTAAGGGGGTCTGAATACTTTCCGTCCCCACTGTATAATTTTTAGACTACCTCTTACAATTTTGAAGGTCCTGGAGCATCCGGACAATGGAAACACCCAAAAAATGACCCCATTTTAGAAAGTAAACACCCTAACGTATACTGTATTCTATGAGGCATTATGAGTCTTTTGAACATGTGATTTTTTGGAAAATGTGGAAAAAAAAGCTAAATGCATTTTTTTTACACAAAGTTGTCCATGTATAAGATATTTCTAAAGGCCCGTACACACGATCAGACTTTTTTATAACAAACATGCAAATTAGCTGTTTTGGAGCAACATCTGATCGTGTGTACGCTCTCTCGGACAAGCTTTTTCGGTTTTCATCGGACTTTTGTTGGCTGTGCGAACGGACAAACTTTCCGGCAACAAAACTCCGATGGAGTAAAGTCCGATCGTGTGTACACAAAAACCATTGGACTTTAGTCCAAAGTACAAACACGCATGCTCGGAAGCAAGGACCAGCACGAAGCGATGGGTCTTGTAAAGCTAGCGTTCGTAATGGAGATAGCACATTCGTGACGTGTCAAATTATGACATTTTTAAATGTAGCGCACATTCTCTTCTTCTTTTTAATGGCTTAATAATAAATATGCTTTGCTGGTGATACTGACAGAGTAAAGACAAACATATTTTACATAGTATTTGTGTTCTAGTGATATCAATAAAAAAATGTTGTGTTTTTTTGGCCATTTTGTTTATTGTGCATCGCCAACATAAATAAAATTACTAAATTATTAGACATATTCTCTGTCATCACAATTCAAAATTCAAAATTAGAAACCAAAAGAGCAAATGATACACAGAAAAAAAAATAGCCTATTAAATCATACTCAAATAAAAAAATACAACATGCTAAATTAGTAGACCACTGGCCTTGTTGTGGATCCTGGGCCTGATTTTGCCACTGACCACCATGCTGCTGAGGTGGGTAGGCTTTCTGGGGTAGGTGGGCTTGCTGGGGGTGGGCTTGCTGGGGTGGGTAGGTTTGCTGAGGTGGGTAGGTTTGCTGAGGTGGGTAGGTTTGCTGAAGTGGGTAGGTTTGCTGAGGTGGGTAGGTTTGCTGAGGTGGGTAGGTTTGCTGGGGTGGGTAGGCTTGTTGTGGAGGAGGTGGAGGTGTGTGGTCCAAATAACACACATGTGATTGAGTGGTTAGCTCTCGTTCCCCGGCCTTGCTGAAGAGCTGGATAATTATACACTCACATAGCTCCCTTTGATCTTCATCAAGCTCACGGAGCTTATTAGCTGTAAAACAGCCAAATCCTTCAGCACTATCGGGTGCTGTGGTGATCACAGATGTAGCCCTAGTTAAGAACTCAGCTGTGGCCTCATCCAGGTGTTGGCTCTTCCTGGCCCTTTTTTGGGAGGACGCAGGGGAGGGATTCTGCACTCAGTTGTCATCTGGCTTCTGGGCCCAGCCTCTTCTTGGCTCAAAAGTTCCTGTGTGTGTAAAACCAACATCATTTTAATTTTTGGACATCAATCACAAACACTTTTCAGGTCATGACTTTTTAATTTGGAATGTGTCCAAATAGTAAAGACTATCATTCTGACTCCAGCATTTCTCATTCTTGTCCTAATCCTTTTTGGCCACTACTGTCTATATGGAACTCACTTTTTTAAGACAACACATTACTATGCATTACTATCATCTAATTAAATCATTTATATTTTGTAGCCAAGCTTTTAAACAATGCTATACCTAGGTCAAGCTAAGCTCCCCCTCTTCTTCATCATGTGTAGGATCAGGCTCAGTGGCCTCAGCTGATGCAGAGGGTAGTGTAGAGAGAGATCTGCGTGGTACAGTTTGATCCGACAAAAAATGGAGGCAGTTGAAATACCACAGCTTGGGAACATAGACCTCTTCAGCTGCTGCTCCTGATTTTTTTGATTCGTCAATCTTCTTTCGTTCCCTGTTATACATGCTTCTGAGGCCCCCAATTTTGGTCTTTATCAAACTCTAGGTTGCTCTGGGTTACACAGTCTTCACAAATTCCACCAGTTTATCAATTGCTGCCATCCTCTTGGTTTTATTGCAATAATCTTTATGTTTGACTTGCCACAGACACGTGAGCTCTCTGTATTGTTCGATAAACTGGCTAAGGAATTCATGTGAATTCAAAGCTGACTTCATCATTTTGGTGACAAGTATCAGATGTCTGCAAAACAGAACACAAGACAAACCATAATGGGTGGCGTATAGCTCATAATCTGGTCACAATATAGGCCTTTATTTAAGCAGTAGGGATGGGCTGTATATTCGGGTCGAACATGAGTTTGACTTGAACATTGGCTGTTCACCCATTCGCCGAATAGCAAACCGTTTATGGTGTTTTCGGCAAATTCGAAAGCCGCGGAACACCCTATAAAAGTCTATGGGATAATTCAAAAGTGATAATTTTAATGGATAATATGCAAGCTAATTGCCATAAAAAGTTTGGGGACCTGGGTCCATGGACTTTAATAATGTTTAAAAGTGAAACAATAAAAGTGAAATATTCCTTTAAATTTTGTAACTGGGTGGGGGTGTTGGGGGGGTGTGGATGTGTATAGTATGCCTGTAAAGTTGTGCATGTTTCCCGTATGTAAAGACAGTTTGAGAGCAAAATTACATTTCCAAAGCAAAAAACAGTCATTTAAAAGTACTAGCGGTATCGACAGAATTTAGAAACGTACCTTCTTTTTGCGGCTACTCTCGGCTTCCGTTCGTCTCGCGCCTAATCAGAACATTACATTACATCACACGCTCGTTCAACTGATATACACTGCCTATGCGTGTAAACGCCACTATCTGAACGTCATGACACCTTCGTTCGTACCACATGTTAGCTTGACATAGACGGCGCATGCATGAAACTCCACTCGCATTGTCCGCCCCTGACGTTCTTTTTCTGTAATATTCCCCACCCCTTCTCTCTTCGGTGCGCAGTGAGGAGCAACATGGCTGAGATACAGATGTGTGATGTGTCATCTTCTAGTGGGGAGGAAAGGTCAGAGCCACAAACATCACGATCCAGGAGGAGGAGATGTAAGGCCACTAACATGTCCTTTGCTGAAATGATGGAGATGGTGGAAATTTTACACAGGGAGGATTATGATGGGAAACATGGTCCATACGCCCATCCAAATTTACTAAAGGACCAAATCCTGTCTAGTGTTGTGAGGACTCTGGACCGCAATTTTGGGGTACGACGTAAGAAAGACCAATTGAGGTCCGATATGAAAATAAAGAAGGTGCTTCGAAAAAGTAAGTACTTGTCGTGTGTTCCTATTTATGATTATTCACTTGCATGCTGCTCCATGTGCTTTTCTTTACTGTTGTACTTAACCACTAGCCGAACGCCTCACGACGATATATGTCGGCAGAATGGCACGAGCAGGCAGAATCACGGCACCGGTCCGATCGGACCCCCCCCCCGGTGCCAGAGGTGACCGGCAGTTGTTCCTGGGTGATCAGAGGTGAGGGGGAGGCCATCCATTCGTGGCCACCCCCTCACGATCACTCCCGGCCAATGAGATCATTCCTCTGCCTCCGTAATGTGAACAGAGGCAGAGGAAGTGATGTCATCTCTCCTCGAGCCGGTCTTTTCGTTCCGGCGCCGAAGAGAGAAGACATCAGTGTGAGTTTGCACAACACTACACTTACAGTAGAACACGAAGGCACACTTTTCACCCCCCTGTACCCCCTGTCACAGTGACACCAATAGAAGTTTTTTTTTTGCATTGGTGTCAGTTTGTGACAGTTATAAGTATTAGGGCAGTTAGGGTTAGCCCCCTTTAGGTCTGGGGTACCCCCCTTTAGGTCTAGGGTACCCCCCTAAACCCCCAATTAAGGTTAACCCCTTGATCACCCCCCCGTTGCCAGTGTCACTAAGCGATCGTTTTTCTGATCGCTGTATTAGTGACACAGGTGACGCTAGTTAGGGAGGTAAGTATATAGGTTCGCCGTCAGCGTTTTATAGCGACAGGGACCCCCATATACTACCTACTAAAGGTTTTAACCCCCTGATTGCCCCCTAGTTAACCCTTTCACCAGTGATCACCGTATAAGTGTTACGGGTGACGCTGGTGAGTTAGTTTGTTTTTTATAGTTTATTATAGTTTTAGGGTACCCGCCATTTATTACCTTATAAAGGTTTAACCCCCTAATTGCCCGGCGGTGATATAAGTTATGTTTTTAGGGTCAGATAAGGTCTGCGTTGCCCCAGGCAACATCAGGTTAGCGCCAGTACCGCTAACACCCACGCACGCAGCATACACCTCCCTTAGTGCTATAGTATCTGAACGGATCAATATCTGATCCGATCAGATCTATACTAGTGTCCCCAGCAGTTTAGTGTTCCCATAAACACAGTGTTAGTGGGATCAGCCCAGATACCTGCTAGCACCTGCATTTTGCCCCTCGGCCAGCCCTGCCCAGCCCACCCAAGTGCAGTATCGATCGATCACTGACACTTACAAAACACTAAGCACACATAACTGCAGCATTCGCAGAGTCAGGCCTGATCCCTGTGATCGCTAACAGTTTTTTGGTAGCGTTTTTAATCAGTCGCTAACAGTCAGGAGCTTTTTTGCCTGTGAGTCTCACTAGTGTACCCCTAAATTTAGAGCCCAAAATGGCAAATCGAAGGTACACTAGTGAAGAGGCCTACACGTTTCTGAGCATGACAGATAGTGAAGAGGAAGTCACTCATCTGTCAGATTCAGGCTCAGAATACGATCCTGTAGAGGACAGCGGCTCCATGACAAATAGCTCTGACGACGGAGTTGTGGTCCCTGCCAAGGTCAGGCGTACCAGACCCCAAACTTCTTCTTCTGTCCTTGATGTGCAAGAACCGCAGGTCCCTCATATGGAGCAGAGCAGTACTAGCGCCTCTATTCCTTTTGGTGAACTGGCAAGCACCAGCGGCCTACTACACCCTGGTCATACATCCAGCACTGCAGTAACACTTGGTGACGTGGCGAGTCCCATAAGTGCAGTTCAAGCTGGCGAGGTGGCAAGCACTAGTAGTGTCCCGCTGCCACCAAGAAGGCGAACACAGGCCCGTCGTGCCCATAGTGCCCTTCCTGCTGCATTCGCCAATCTGAATTGGGAACCCACCACTTCTGCAGCACCCGTACTTCCCCCATTCACTGGCCAACCCGGAATTCAGGTGGAAACAGTTGATTTTACGCCACTGGATTTTTATTCGCTGTTTTTCACCGAAGATATCTATAGATCTATTGTGGACCAAAGCAATTTATATGCTGGTCAACACATCGCCACTATTCCCCAGTCCTCCCTTGCCAGAGATTGGAGACCAATTACGGTCTCCGAATTTAAGATCTTTCTGGGCCTTTCCCTCAACATGGGCATAACCAAAAAGAGTGAGTTGCGGTCATATTGGTCCATTGACCCAATTCACCATATGCCCTTGTTCTCTGCCTCCATGACCAGGGCATTATACGAGCAGATTTCGCGGTTCGTGCGCTTCAACAACAATGAACTCTGTCGTCCTCGTGGAGACCCTGAATACGATCGGCTCTACAAAATTCAGCCCCTCGTAAACCACTTCAACCAGTGTTTTGCAGACTTGTTTACTCCCCATCAAGTTGTCTGCGTTGATGAGTCCCTGATTAAATTTTCTGGCCGCTTGTCATTCAAACAGTACCTTCCCAGCAAGCGTGCCAGATACGGGGTCAAGATGTATAAGCTCTGTGACAGGGCCACAGGCTATACATGTAGTTTTATGGTTTACGAGGGCAAAGATAGTCACGTAGAGCCGACAAACTGACCTGACTACATAGGAAGCGCTGGCAAGATTGTGTGGGACTTGGTGTCACCCTTATTCAGAAAGGGGTACCACTTGTACGTGGACAATTATTACACGAGCGTGCCACTTTTTAGTCACCTTTTTGATCAACAGATTGGAGCATGTGGCACCGCGCGACCTAATCGCCGGGGCTTTCCCCAGCGGCTTGTAGATTCCCGTCTTAGGCTGGGGGAGAGAGCCTGCTTGCAGTGTTATAACTTGCTCACTATGAAGTGGAGGGATAATAAGAATGTTTTCGTTCTTACCTCCTTTCATGCAGACACGACGGTCCAAATTACTATGGCGACTGGTGTTGTGGAGAAACCCCTCTGTGTCCACGAATATAACCAAAATATGGGAGGGGTGGACCTCAACGACCAGTTGTTGGCGCCATACCTAGTTGCCCATAAGGCCAGACGCTGGTACAAAAAAGTGTCTGTTTATTTATTTCAATGGGCTTTGCTGAACGCTCAAGTGCTATACAGAGCTTCAGGACGGACTGGATCCTTCCTTAAATTCCAGGAAGAGATCGTCAGAGCCCTTCTGTATCCAGACGGTGCTCCACCTCACCTTCCCCAACCAAATGCAGTAAGCCGGCTGCATGAGAGGCATTTTCCTTATGTCCTCCCGAGTATCCCTACCCAACGAGCCCCCCAAAGAAGATGTCCTTGTCCTGACAATCCTGGTCTATGCATTGGTGAATGTTTTGAACGCTACCATACACTAGTTGAGTTTTAGCGTAGGGTACAGCATTGCACAGACTAGGACATACTTTCACAGGGTCTCCCAAGATCCCATCGCAAACCAAACCTGGTACCAGTTACAAAAGTAAAAGTTACTTAAATAAGTGTAAAAAAAAAAATAAAAAAAATAAAAACACAAAAAAATATAAAATAAAAAAAACAAAAATAGTTGTCGTTTTATTGTTCTCTCTCTCTCTATTCTCTCTCTATTGTTCTGCTCTTTTTTACTGTATTCTATTCTGCAATGTTTTATTGTTATTATGTTTTACCATGTTTGCTTTTCAGATATGCAATTTTTTTATACTTTACTGTTTACTGTGTTTTGTTGGTAACCATTTTTTTTGTTTTCAGGTATGCCATTCAGCTGCAGAGCGTGTTTATTTATCTTGACAGCAACAGCGTTTGCTCCCACGATACATAAAGCCGTGACTCCAGCGCTGTCGGAGGTCATTTCACCACCACAGTTACATACTTCAGCATATATGTCGAAGCGTGGGGGCAGCAGTGGGTGGAGGAGCGATTTGCTCCTGCCTTTTGTGGGAGGACGCCCCCATGCTTCGGCATATATATATTTTAGGCACAGGTTGCGTTAAATGTTTTATTTTTTACTATTTTTTTTTTGTATTTGCTTTGCAGGTATGGTAAGTGTTACTGTTATACTGTAATGTTACTTTGTTTTATTGTTAACCATCATTTGCTTAGCAGGTACGCCATTCAGTTGCAGCGCAAATTTATTTATCTTGACAGCAATAGCGTTTGCTCCCACGATACATAAAGCCATAACTCCAGCGCTGTAGGAGGTGATTCCACCACCACAGTTACATACTTCAGCATATATGCCGAAGCGTGGGGGCAGCAGAGGGCGGAGGAGCGATATGCTCCTGCCTTTTGTGGGAGGATGCCCCCATGCTTCGGCATATATATATATATACGGTGCATGTATGCCCATCATTAGAAGTGGGTGGATGAAGGGAGGTATTCTAATGGTGGGCATACCCACTGATCAATCTTTTTTTCGTTCAGCCCACAGGCTGCATGAAAAAAAAGTTTACAATATATGCCCAACAAGGACCAGCAATGTACTGGTAAGTTGCTGGACTTTGAGTGGTTATACCAGAATGATGCCTGCAGGCTTACTTATCATCTTGGTATCATTCTTTTCAGCCAGCGGTTGGCTTTCATGTAAAAGCAATCCTAGCGGATAATTAGCCTCTAGACTGCTTTTACAAGCAGTGGGAGGGAATCCCCCCCCACCGTCTTCCATGTTTTTCTCTGGCTCTCCTGTCCCAACAGGGAACCTGAGAATGCAGCCAGTGATTCAGCCAGCTGACCATAGAGCTGATCAGAGACCAGAGTAGCTCCAAACATATCTATGGCCTAAGAAACCGGAAGCTACGAGCATTTCATGACTTAGATTTCGCCGGATGTAAACAGCGCCATTGGGAAATTGGGAAAGCATTTTATCACACCGATCTTGTGGTCAGATGCTTTGAGGGCAGAGGAGAGATCTAGGGTCTAATAGACCCCAGTTTTTTCAAAAAAGAGTACCTGTCACTACCTATTGCTATCATAGGGGATATTTACATTCTCTGAGATAACAATAAAAATGATTAAAAAAAAAAAATGAAAGGAACAGTTTAAAAATAAGATAAAAAAGCAAAAAAATAAAAATAAAAAAAAAAAAAGCACCCCTGTCCCCCCCTGCTCTCACGCAAAGGCGAACGCAAGCGTCAGTCTGGCATCAAATGTAAACAGCAATTGCACCATGCATGTAAGGTATCACCGCGAAGGTCAGATCGAGGGCAGTAATTTTAGCAGTAGACCTCCTCTGTAAATCTAAAGTGGTAACCTGTAAAGGCTTTTAAAGGCTTTTAAAATGTATTTAGTTTGTCGCCACTGCACGTTTGTGCGCAATTTTAAAGCATGTCATGTTTCGTATCCATGTACTCGGCCTAAAATCATCTTTTTTATTTCATCAGACATTTGGGCAATATAGTGTGTTTTAGTGCATTAAAATTTTTTCCCAAAAAAATGCGTTTGAAAAATCGCTGCGCAAATACTGTGTGAAAAAAAAATGAAACACCCACAATTTTAATCTGTAGGGCATTTGCTTTAAAAAAATATATAATGTTTGGGGGTTCAAAGTAATTTTCTTGCAAAAAAAATATTATTTTTTCATGTAAACAAAAAGTGTCAGAAAGGGCTTTGTCTTCAAGTGGTTAGAAGAGTGGGTGATGTGTGACATAAGCTTCTAAATGTTGTGCATAAAATGCCAGGACAGTTCAAAACCCACCCCAAATGACCCCATTTTGGAAAGTAGACACCCCAAGCTATTTGCTGAGAGGCATGTAGAGTCCATGGAATATTTTATATTGTGACACAAGCTGCGGAAAAAGACAATTTTTTTTTTTTTTTGCACAAAGTTGTCACTAAATGATATATTGCTCAAACATGCCATGGGAATATGTGAAATTACACCCCAAAATACATTTTGTTGCTTCTCCTGAGTACAGGGATACCACATGTGTGAGACTTTTTGGGAGCCTAACCGCGTACGGGACCCCGAAAACCAAGCACCGCCTTCAGGCTTTCTAAGGGTGTAAATTTTTGATTTCACGCTTCACTGCCTATCACAGTTTCAGAGGCCATGGAATGCCCAGGTGGCACAACCCCCCCAAATTACCCTATTTTGGAAAGTAGACACCCCAAACTATTTGCTGAGAGGTATAGTGAGTATTTTGCAGACCTCGCTTTTTGTCACAAAGTTTTGAAAATTGAAAAAATAAAAAAAAAGTTTTTGTCTTGTCTTTCTTCATTTTCAAAAACAAATGAGAGCTGCAAAATACTCCCCATGCCTCTCAGCAAATAGCTTGGGGTGTCTACTTTCCAAAATGGGGTCATTTGGGGGGGTTTTGTGCTATCTTGGCATTTTATGACCTTCGAAACTGTGATAGGTAGTGAGGAGTGAATCAAAAATTTACGCCCTTAGAAATTCTGAAGGTGGTGCTTGGTTTTTGGGGCCCCGTACGCGGCTAGGCTCCCAAAAAGTCCCACACATGTGGTATACCCGTACTCAGGAGAATCAGCAGAATGTATTTTGGGGTGCAATTCCACATATGCCCATGGCCTGTGTGAGCAATATATCATTTAGTGACAACTTTGTGCAAAAAAAAAAAGTTTGTCATTTTCCTGCAACTTGTGGCAAAATATAAAATATTCCATGGACTCAACATGCCTCTCAGCAAATAGCTTGGGGTGTCTACTTTCCAAAATGGGGTCATTTGGGGGGGGGTGCCATCTTTGCATTTTATAGCCTTAAAAACTGTGATAGGTAGTGAGGAGTGAAATCAAAAATTTACGCCCTTAGAAATCCTGTAGGCGGTGCTTGGTTTCGGGGCCCCGTACGTGGCTAGGCTCCCAAAAAGTCCCACACATGTGGTATCCCCATACTCAGGAGAAGCAGCTAAATGTATTTTGGGGTGCAATTCCACATATGCCCATGGCCTGTGTGAGCAATATATCATTTAGTAACAACTTTTTGTAATTTTTTTTTTTTGTCATTATTCAGTCACTTGGGACAAAAAAAATTAATATTCAATGGGCTCAACATGCCTCTCAGAAATTTCCTTGGGGTGTCTACTTTCCAAAATGGGGTCATTTAGGGGGGGTTTGTACTACCCAGCCATTTTAGCACCTCAAGAAATGACATAGGCAGTCATAAACTAAAAGCTGTGTAAATTCCATAAAATGTACCCTAGTTTGTAGACACTATAACTTTTGCGCTAACCAATAAATATATGCTTATTGACATTTTTTTTACCAAAGACCAGTGGCCGAATACATTTTGGCCTAAATGTATGACTAAAATTGAGTTTATTGGATTTTTTTTATAACAAAAAGTAGAAAATATAATTTTTTTTCAAAATTTTCGGTCTTTTTCCATTTATAGCGCAAAAAATAATAACGGCAGAGGTGATCAAATACCTTCAAAAGAAAGCTCTATTTGTGGGAAGAAAAGGACGCAAATTTCGTTTGGGTACAGCATTGCATGACCGCGCAATTAGCAGTTAAACCGATGCAGTGCCAAATTGTAAAAAGTGCTCTGGTCAGGAAGGGGGTAAATCCTTCCGGGGCTGAAGTGGTTAATAATTCATACATAGGAAACAACGTTCGTTGGTAGGAAACAACGTTCGTAGGGACAAACAGTGATCGTTTGCCAATAAATACGATGTCTTTAGCTGATATAGGGTTATGACTGTTTTGGACATGATAATTTGTCTGATTGAATGAAGTTTAAGACATTGTTGTCTAGATGTCTTTGAAATTTGAATTAATTGCTATAGATTCAGTGGAATGTAAGGAGAGGACACTCAGCAGCTGTTTACACATCAGGAGCACTAGTGTGGGACACCAGAGAAACTTGGCCAAAAAAGGTAAGTATTGCATTTTGGTTAAAAGGGAATTTTAATCATGTCTTCAACTTGGATCTCTTCCTAAACAGACAATTGTACACCACTTGAAAGCAATGTTTCATATTCCTATTTCTGGCCACAAATATCTGTGTGCTAAGTATACCTTTTGTTTCTTTCTCATAGGGGATAAAAGACGTAGACAACAGGGTTGCCGGGACCCCCAACCTCGCCAGGACCCCCAACCTCGCCCAGACCCCCAACCTCGCCCAGACCCCCAACCTCGCCAGGACCCCAAACCTCGCCCGGACCCGCAACCTTGTCAGGCTCAATGTGAACTGAGCCCCAGCTTCACTGAGGATGTGGAGGAAAGAGAGGTGGAGGAAGTGGGAGAGTGTACCCCACCAGGTGAGTGTCTGACACCCCAGCTTCTGGTAATCTATGTATGCCTGCATATTTCTAAATACATGTTGTTTAACCCATTTTTAGGTGATGTGCTGGTTGTGGAACAAGAAGCTGAATGTTTCACGACGGACAGCACCCAAAGGCTCATTGGGCAGATCATGGCCTGGAATTAGCGAAATTGATGCCATGTGGAATCGCCTGGAAATCATGCAGCAGGAAATGAAGAACATGATAGATGTTTTGGGTAGAATATCAACCCTTTTTACGTCAAAAAACATTTATCATGTTCTTCATTTCCTGCTGCATGATGATGTCCACATTCCAATTTGTATACGTTGAATTTGGTAAGTTCCATAGTTGTTTATGTTATGCCTATTTAAAAAAAAAAAAAAAAAAATATATATATATATATATATATATATATATATATATATATATATATATATATATATATATATATATATATATATATATATATATGTCACGGAACGTCCCACATTCCGCTTCAGTGCTTCCGTCAGTATACCACTTCCACCCAGTCTGGACTCAGATATCAGATCTTCCAACCGCTCTCAAGCATAAAACAAGGCGAGACTTGCTTCACTGCTAACATGGACTATTTTATTTAGAATCAAAATTACAAGACTTTATATGCCGTTGGAACCTCCTCTAACAATACAACTGTAAACTAATTAACATGAGCTAGTTAAATAATCCTTTATACAGCCTAGGTGACTGAGACATGACCTTTTGCCCAGACTTGTGGTCACCGAACTTCACACAGTAACAGAGTTTATCATCATAAGTACAACCACAGGACATTTTCTCACAATAGCAGGAGCTCCAATAGGAGTTGGCCCATCTCCTACATTGTATAGAGGACAATGTGATCAGCTCATTCAATTAACATGTTGAGTTCAGAATCAATCAAACCAAGAATAGTATCTACATACATCCTGGGAGATATTGTGGATAAATATTACTGTCCCATTTTAAGTAGTCCAAGATATATCTACATATACATATATATATATATAAAGAGATGATAAACTCTGTTACTGTGTGAAGTTCGGTGACCACAAGTCTGGGCAAAAGGTCATGTCTCAGTCACCTAGGCTGTATAAAGGATTAGTTAACTAGCTCATGTTAATTAGTTTACAGTTGTATTGTTAGAGGAGGTTCCAACGGCATATAAAGTCTTGTAATTTTGATTCTAAATAAAATAGTCCATGTTAGCAGTGAAGCAAGTCTCGCCTTGTTTTATGCTTGAGAGCGGTTGGAAGATCTGATATCTGAGTCCAGACTGGGTGGAAGTGGTATACTGACGGAAGCACTGAAGCGGAATGTGGGGCGTTTGGCAAATGTAAGGTCCCTTTTTGTAGACGATCATAAAATTCTATACGCATCATCACACCTCCATCAGAGTGGCGTCCATTCATCCCAACATCAGCGTACATAAACTCATAGTTGTCTGACACCACAGCAAGCAGAACTATGCTGCAAAACCCTTTATAATTAAAATAACACGATCCCGAGTTTAGTGGTGGGACTATCCTCACATGTTTGCCATCAATGGCACCTCCACAGTTATAATTATATGCTCCCTCACCCCCTCTGGTGGCACATTCTAAAAATGTTAGGGGGGAGTTGAATGGGTAGATGTTTTTGACAAGTAAACCTCTACACTTCCATGAGAGCTAAATGCATTAAAAATTAAGTTTAATTTTGCCTGACCATCCATCTTTACAAGATTGGCAGGCCAGTGGACAGGTAAGAAGTGGCATAATCCACAAATAAGAATGCACATTGTCCAAATCTATACACATTTTGACATACATCGGACAAAATAATAACAATATTCGTTAATTATGATTATTCGTTATGATGAAGTTAAAAACCCAGGAAGTCAGCGCAGGGATAGTGGGAGCCCCTCATAATGAACACAGCACAGGGATGGTGGGAGCCCCTCATAATGAGCACAGCACAGGGATGGTGGGAGACCCTCATAATGAACACAGCACAGGGATGGTGGGAGCCCCTCGTAATGAACACAGCACAGGGATGGTGGGAGCCCCTCATAATGATAAATTCATCATAACAAACGTATAATTTGTACCTTTTGAAGGTAATCAGGCAGGTCCTTGCACTACATGCTTTTGAGAATGTATGCAGCAATCTTAACACAAAAAATAAGGTATACAATGTATGTGTTTATCAAAATCAGCAGATAGAGTAGTTCTATTGGTTGACTCTGCTTTTTTTTTTGTTTTTTTTGGGGGGGGATAAAAAATAAGTGTTTGTACCACCAAAAAGGGACTCTTGCACTCTGCAGGAATTTAAGGACAGGAATAAGATTGGGACACATTTTAGGGGGTGTTTAGGGTCAACATAAAAATGAAGCATAAAAAATACAGTGTTAAGTTAATAGGCTAGGTGTGTATGGGCCCAGGGTAGCATGCTGGAGAGGTTAGTGAAGGAAGTAATTATGCATGTAGGCCACCAAAATGGTTACAGCATGCATGAGGACAAAGAGGACATTCATTCACAGCATATTACAAAAATGGGAAGGATGGAATACAAAATTTATAAAACACATTAGAAAACATGAAGGCGATATTAAAGCAAAAAATTTAAACGAATATAGTCCTTCTGCAGGACTTGGATAATAGCACTACATGTCTCAGGAATAATGACTCCCAGAGCCTGGGGAGAGATACCAGTGGTAAACTTTAAATCCTGGAGACTCCTTCCTGTCGCCAAATACCGTAAGGTGGCTATGAGCCTTTGCTCTGCTGGAATAGCAGCCCTCCTGCTTCGTGATATAGGGGGACAGCAAGGACAATAGTGGCTGAAAGCAGGACTCCATCGTCTGGAGATAATTCCGATAATCATTTGGATTATTCTCCTGCAGCTCACGCAGTAAGGGCATATGGCTAAATTGGTCACGATTAAGTAGCCAAGTTTTGGCCCAAATACTCCTCATCCTACTACTCCGACTATTCCTGGACCGGGCTAGAGTCACAGCAAGAACTCCAAACCCATAAACAACATGCTCTCTCCTAGGATTGCGCAACATGGCTGGTTGCCCTACAAACGGTCAGAAACGCAAAGTAACGCACGAAACTGAAAACCGCAAATCAGCACTGACCAAACGTCTACTAATTTGAAATTAGCAGAAGGAGCTTGAAGGGTGACGACAGAGAATTGAACGTCTTCTTTTGTAGTGTCGTCAGTACGTCACTACGTTTGTGTTTGTTGTCCGATTGTGTGCGAGCAATACAAGTTCGAGGACAACGCCCTTTGTACAGAAATCCACGGGAAAGTTTGTTCAAGGTCCGATCGTGTGTATGAGGCTTAACACATATCATGTACATACCAAAAATTACACCCCAAAATACATTCCGCTACTCGTCACGAGTATGGCGATACCACATGTGTGAGTCTTTTACACAACCTGGCCACATAGAAAGGCCCAACATGCAGGGAGCACCATCCGGTGTTCTAGGAGCATAAATTACACCTCTAATTTGACTACCTATTACACTTTTGTGAGACACTGATGGGCACTGAAGTGGCATGGATGAGTACTGATGTGGTATCAATGTGGTATGGATGAGTACTGATATGGCATGGATGTGGCACGAATGAGCACTGATATGGCATGGATGTGGCACGGATGAGCACTGATGTGTTATGGATGTTGCAAGAATGATCACTGATGTTGCACGGATGAGCACTGATGTGGCACGGATGATCACTGATGTGGCATAGATGAGACATGGATGATCACTGATGTGGCATGGATGAGGCACAGGTGAGCACAGATGTGGCATGGATGAGCACTGATGTGGCATGGATGAGCCATGGATGACCATGGATGAGCCATGGATGGGCATGGATGGGCACAGATGAGCCATGGATGAGCATGGCTGGGCATGGATAGCCATTGCTGGGCATGGATGAGCATGGCTGGGCATGGATGAGCATGAATTAGCATGGCTTGGCATGAATGAGCATGGATGAGCAAGGCTGGGCATGGATGTGCAAGGATGAGCATGGCTGGGCATGGATGAGCAAGGCTGGGCATGGATGAGCAAGGCTGGGCATGGCTGAGTGTGGATGATCATGGCTGGGCATGGATGAGCAACGATGAGCATGGCTGGGCATGGATGAGCAAGGATGAGCATGGCTGGAGATGGATAAGCATGGCTGGGCATGGATGAGCATGACTGGGCATTGATGGATGGATGAGCATGGCTGGGCATGGATGATCATGGCTGGGCATGGATGGATGAGCATGGCTGGGCATGGATGAGCACGGATGAGCGTGGCTGGGCATGGATGGATGGATGGGTGAGCATGGCTGGGCATGGATGGATGAGCATGGCTGGTCCTGTATAAGCATGGCTGGGCATGCATGGATGAGCAAAGATGAGCATGGCTGGGCATAGATAAGCATAGCTGGCCATGGAAGGATGAGCATGGCTGGGCATGGATGGATGAGCATGGCTGGGCATGGATGAGCATTGCTGGGCATGGATGGAGCATGAATGAAGATGAATGGATGAGCCATGGTTGGGCACAGATCAGCGTTGTGGGCACTTCAGATCCAGCCCACAGTGCTGCTGTACTGGCTCCTTCCTCTCCTCACAAACTACCGATCTGTGAGAGGAGAGGGGAGGAGCTGAACCGGACATGCTCCGGTCTGTTGACAACTGATCGCTCCATCATTGAACGGAGAGATCGTGTGGTAAAGGGCCGCTGTCATGGACATTCCTGGGTGCGCGGGGAGCGTGATTCTCGGAGGACGTCATAGTACGCCCTCCCAGAGTTATCCGACGACGCTGTAGCCGCCATTCGGCTATGGCTCGGTCGGCAACTGGTTAAGGAACTTGCCACCCAGTGTATTCCTCCACCAATCACACTAAATTAACTCCTCAGAATTAATGGCTGGTAATATTAAAAATCAGCAACTGCATCTCTGAACTTTCTCCTGATACAATCCCCGACAATGCTTCACTGCAAGTTATCCTCTCCGAGTGTCTCATACAGGTCTCACATAGGTATAAAATGGAAGAAGGAACGCTCCCATAGTGTGCTAACATATTTAAAAGGCTTTATTTAAAACAATAAACTAAAAACACACACATTGTTCAAGTGTCCATCCTGACACTAGGGAATCAGCGCTTAGTATTGTTGCCGATTGTTTCTGGCTGCTACTCAATACCGCAAGCTATGAGTACTATCCTAGCTTGTGGGGTGATGTCAGTGTCCTTATCCCACCCTACGCATTTTGTCATACAACGTCTTCCTGGAGTGGCAGGTCATCCAAAGTCACTGTGCCATCTTTATAGTGGGCTGTCGCCCTATAGTTACCATATATACAAAATGAGCCCTTTTGTTATTATTGTTAATAATGTCTTACATGTCCAGGCTCTGCGACTACTTAGGTCCCTTAAAGTGACCAAGTGTGTAATTAACTACTTCAATACAGGGCACTTATACATCCTTCCTGCCCAGACCAATTTTCAGTTTTCTACGCTCTCACACTTTGAATGACAATTACTCAGTTGTGCAACTTTGTACCCAAACAAAATTTGTATCATTTTTTTTACACAAATAGAGATTTCTTTTGGTGGTATTTAATCACCACTGGGTTTTAATTTTTTGTGATATATGTAAAAAAAGAGCGAAAATTTGAGTGAAAAGTTTCTATTATAAGATTTTGCAAATAAGTAATTTTTGTTCATAAATTTGAGCCAAAATTTATACTGCTACATATCTTTGGTAAAAATAACCCAAATTTGTGTATATTATTTGCTCTGTGTGAAAGTTATAGAGTCTACAAGCTATGGTGCAAATCATTAAAAATTGATCACACCTGGTGTACTGACGACCTCATTTCTTGAGAGATTGAAATGTCAGGACAGTACAAATACCCCCCAAATGACCCCTTTTTGGAAAGTAGACAGTCCAAGGTTTTTAGTAAGAGGCATGGATGTGTTTTTTGAAGTTGCAATTTTTTTCCCCACAATTCTTGGGAAAATAAAGAAATTCATTTTTTTTTTACACAAGATTGTCATAATAACAAGTTATTTCTCACACACGGCATAAGCATACTTCCAATTACACCCCAAAATACATTCTGATACTCCGCCTGAGTATGGCGATACCACATGTGTCAGACTTTTTCACAGCCTGGTCATATAGAAAGGCCCAACATGCAGGGAGCACCATCAGACGTTCTAGGAGCATTAATTACACATCTAATTTCATTCCTACCTATCACACTTTTGAAGGCCCTGGGGTACCAGGTCAATAGAATGAACCCATTTTGGAAAGCAAACACCCCAACGTATAATCTATGAGGTATTATGAGTCTTTTGAACATGTCTTTATTTCCACTAGTTTTTTGAAAACATGGAAAGAAAATTAACTTTTATTTTTTCTTACACAAAGTTGTCAATTTATAAAATTTTTCTAACACCTAGCATGTACATTGCAAAAATTACCCCCCAAAATATATTCTGCTACTCATCCTTCATATGGCAATACCAAGTGTGTGAGACTTTTACACAGCCTGACCACATAGAGAGGCCCAACATTCAGGGAGCATTGTCAGGCATTCTAGGAGCATAAAAAGTAAATGGGGGTCAATCAGCGCAAAAAACAATCCCTAATATAAAAAGCAGCTAACCACTCAAGGTCAATATATCAAATCCTAGACAAAAATTCATAACATAATTAGAGCAGCGCTAAAAAAATACACGAATGATTAAAACTAATTCCAGAATTCATATGTGGTAAAATAAGCCACACATATATATATAAATTCATAAATGCATCGAAATAGTCCACATACAATTCCCAAGGAATGAGAGAGAAGTGGAAAACAGATAAAAGGAAATTCTCCACATCTGTGACAGGTGTGCTCAGAAATCTGTGTACATCCGTATTAGTGCCTCCACCACAGACAATACAGGCCACTCACCTCACTTAGTAGACCTCTGAGTTAACAGACAGGTCAAACAAGCCTTCCCATAAAGGGTATAACAGATGATTGTTGCCTCTGTGGGGATCCAATTGTGATGCGATCGTACCGCTCCAAATTGCCAGCTGGATCTCACACTCAGTAAGGACTGGATAGGATCATTGCACCATGAATCTGGTGTTGCGACAGTGAAAGTGTGGTGAGGTAAGAGTGCATGCAAGATCTTCTGTTGGTTCACAGAGGTGTGTGGCAGATGGGTCATCAGAGTTGGGCTGGGTGGCTGAAGCAGCGGATGGCAGCAGGAACAGCAGATGTATACACACAGCAGATGGAGGACCAGCATCACCAGGCACTTTGTAGCATGTCATCAATCCAGAGAGCAGCCTTGTGAGTGAAAACTGTGACTGGGTGTGAGCTGTGGATACTGCCAAGTTTGAGACCGCCTTCTATCTACATGACATGGTACAAAGTGCCTGGTGACGCTGGTCCTCCATCTGCTGTGTGCCTGCATCTGCTGTTTCTGCTGCCATTGGCTGCTTAGCCATCTAGTCCAACTCTGCTGACCCACCTGCCACACAACTCTGCGACCAACAGAAGATCTTGCACACACTCTTACCTCACCACACTTTCACTGTCGCAACACCAGATTCATGGTGCAATGATCCTATCCAGTCCTTACTGAGTGTGAGATCCAGCTGGTGATTTGGAGCGGTACGCTCACATCACAATTGGATCCCCACAGAGGCCACAATCATCTATTATACCCTTTATGGGAAGGCTCATTTGACCTGTCTGTTAACTCAGAGGTCCATTAAGTGAGGTGAGCAGCTTTTACACTGGGGTGGTGGGCTTGCAGGATGTTAGAAAAAGTCCTGCAAGCAGCATCTTTTGGGCAGTGCGGGAGCGGTGTATACACCGCTCCTCCACCTCCCTGCCATTGGAATCAATGGGCACTGCTGCCGAAGCACCTGCAAAGCGGCGCTTTGCGGGCCCTTTTAACCCTTTATTTGGCTACTAGCGGGGGTTAATAGTGCTGCTATTACAGCAGTAAAGCGCTGTTAAAATTAGTGCCACTTTACCGATAACGCCCCCCCAGCCCCAATGTGAAAGTAGCCTTATTGTTTTAGCGTTGCACTAATTATGTTATGTTCTAGGAGCATAAATTACACATTTAGTTTCCTGACAACCTATCACAATTTTGAAGGTCCTGGAGCACCAAGACAATTGAAACACCCACAAAATGACCCCATTTTGCAAAGCAAACACCCCAACGTATATTCTATATGGCATGGGCTGCAGATATGTATTTGGGTACTCTGATGGGCTGGTGACAGGTACTCAGGTACTCTGATGAGCTGGTGACAGGTACTCGGGTACTCTAATGAGCTGGTGACAGGTACTTAGGTACTCTGATGGGCTGGTGACAGGCACTGGGGTACTCTGATGGACTAGTGACAGGTACTCTGATGGGCTGGTGACAGTTACTCTGATGGGCTGTGACAGGTACTCTGGGGCTGTGAAAGGTATTCTGATGAGCTGTGACAGGTACTCTTGGGCTGGTGACAGGTACTCGGGTACTCTAATGAGCTGGTGACAGGTACTCGGGTATTCTGATGGGCTGGTGACAGGTACTCAGGTACTCTGATGGGCTGGAGACAGGTAATGGGGGAAGTCTGATGGACTAGTGACAGGTACCCTGATGAGCTGGTGACAGGTACCCTGATGAGCTGGTGACAGGTACTCTGATGGGCTGTGACAGGTACTCTGATGGGCTGTGACAGGTACTTTGGGGCTGGTGACAGGTCCTCTTTATTTAGGGGGAGATCGAGCACTGTACTTTTTCTTTTTCCTTCCAGGTCTCCTCCTCAAGACCTAAGTGTAAAAGTGTAGCGCTATAAAACCCAATCAAAAATGAAAAAATGGAAGAAAAATCAGTGTCTTAAACCTGAACTGAAAAAAAAAAATATATATATATATATATGAAATACAATATAATCATATCTTAATGTAAAAATTATATTGTGCACTCCATAAAGTGCATATGTAATGTGCAGAACTAGTGAGACAATATTGAAAGAAGAAAACACCAAAATACCTAACTAAAAATATACAAACAACAGTTCAAACACAATCGGTAAGAACCAATAAATATTAAAGTCCAAACACACACAAATAAAAATAACGCCACAGGAATCTGTAGGGATGTCAGAGTCCACCAACGTTGCAGAGAAGGTAAGAAATAGTGAAGAAGCCACAACCAAGGGTCTTAGGGGGCTTACCAGATGTAAATGACTTGGAAAGACTTAAGCCATCCAAGTCATAAAGGCTTTGAGACCAACTGGTCACAAGGGTACATCTCCTTAAACAACCATAGTGGATCACAGGTCAAAGCAGCAGATATATGAATAAAGCCACAGTAATCTGTATAGATGTTGGAGACCACCAACGTTGCAGGAAAGGTAATAATGGTGAAGAGGCAGCCACCAAGGGCATTAAGGGGCTTACCAGATGTTGATGACTTGGGAAGACTTATGCCATCCAAGTCACAAAGGCTTTGAGACCAACTGGTCAGAAGGGTACATCTCCTTAAACAGCCTCAATAGATCCCAGGTCAAGGTGGCAGCTCACCATTCACGGTCACCCGCAATGACACAAAAAATAATGTTCCAATAGAGGGCCACAAACGAATGTTCATATACCATGCGAGAAATGGATGAAAAAACTCACATAGCGTAATAACATAAACACTAATTTATTAAAATTGCAGGAAACAGACTCACATATTTGTAGATCATCAAAAGTACAAAGAACAGGTAGCGGTAATTGTGATGGGTCCACCCAACGCGTTTCTGCTAAAGAGCCGTCATCTGGGGTGCGGACCTCCCACACTTCACCGCTTATAAAGGACTAATGACCCCATGTGGAAGTGCCATAATACCGGAAGTGTAACTGAGTCACACCACTTCCGGTTAATTAAGCCATAAAACTTATGTTAAATAATATAATATATAGATATTTAGAATGGTATAAAACCTATAAATAGAAGTAACATATTTAAATTAAAAACTTTTATAAATAAATAAGAGGAGAGGCCAACTGCAAAAAAAGAAGCCAAGCCTCGTTTTCGCAATGTGTCATGACGTCACTACACTCTGGCGCAGCAGCGTCACAACGTATCACAGGGAGCAAACCAAGCCTCATTTTGAGGATAGTCATGTGACTCCCTGTACAGATAATCAATGGGAAGGTTGCTTGTGGCGTGATTACGTCACAAGTGACGCAGATCACATCTATGTCAACACCGGGATTCATCTTAGTAAGCAGAGAGAACGAAAACTAACTCCAATTGGCTCACATCAACATAATGCAAGCATCAACCCGGCTGCAAAAAAAAAAAAAAAAAAAGAAGGCTTACAGACTTATTCTTAATGTGAACATAAAAAATAAGTATAAACAAAATAAAAACGAAGATTAAAAAACATATATGGCAAATCCTGATAGTATGCGATCAAACCTTGGTTAGACCAAAGATCATAAATCATACACAGCTAAATGGCAACTACCAATAGGTCCAAATAATACCAAATAAAAATAAACATTCATCTACCATAATAGCATTAACATTATTTAGATGTTAAAATAAGAGGTAAGCATATTTCATATAATGAAAATACAAAAAATATGGTAAAATAAATAAAAATAAAAAAATATATTTAAAAATATTAAAAATGAAAAAAGAAGAAAAACATTCCTATTAAGCTTGGTTGATAAACGAATTGATGTCCCACTCCACATTCATTCCTTGTGGAAAATGGGTCAGCAATTCGTATATACAGAAAGTCTCCATGCGAGAAACTCCCCTTAGGATAGCGCCTCCCCTCCATGGGGCAACATATTTGTCAATGATTAAAAATTGTGTACCTGAGGCATTCCGATCATGAAACTCCCTATAGTGCCGAGGAACTGTATGTTTAGTGCTACCGGCCTTAATAAGATTAATATGTTCTGACACCCTAGTTGTAAATGATCTAATAGTCCAGCCCACATATTGTTTGCCACATGGACAGGTTAACAAGTACACCACAGTGGTGGTTGCATAAGTGCAGAAATGTTTAATTTGATATGTACGGCCAGTTACAGTAGATTGAAAGTCATGGCTGGCCCTCCGACCACACGTATTGAATTGGCATACTGTACATCTCTTACAGGGATAAAAACCAGTCCAATTGTGGAAAAAAGATGGCTTGCTGGGAGGGTTAATGATGTTTGGTGCCAATTTATTTCGAAGTGAAGGTACCCCTCTAAAAATTACTTTAGGGGCTTTGGGCAATAAAGGACCCAGGATCTTATCATTTTTTAAAACATCCCAATGATGTTCGAAAATACGTTTGATTTGCTTATGTTGAATGGAGAATGAAGTGAGAAAGGACAATTTTTAAAGTCATCATTCTTCCGGCGGGGTTTGTCCTCCAACAACAAAGAGTGATCAATATCGCAGGTATTAGCAATATCCTGGTCGACATCTGAAGGATCATAACCCTTTTCTAGGAATCTTTCTCTCAAGACATTGGCCTGAGCTTTAAAAGTATCTAGGTCTGTACAATTCCTGCGCAGCCGCAGAAATTGGCTCTTCGAAACTGATCTAAGCCACGATCTATGGTGACAGCTATCAGTGGGTATATATCTGTTCCTATCCGTTGGTTTGAAATAGGTACTGAATATAAATTTTTGGTCCTTCCTTTCAATAACAAGATCAAGAAAATGAATTATAGACCTACTAAATTCATAGGTAAGGGCTATGCCCCTATTGTTAATAAGAGCCCGAAAAAAATCTTCCAACTCTTCGTGGGTGCCGTCCACAGGAGGAGGATGTTGTCTAATGTACTGGGCCCACAATAAGAGTTGTGGGTTATCCATGGCATAGACGACATCCTCCTCCCACTTGGCCATAAACAAATTGGCCAAGCTTGGAGCGAACTTAGCTCCCATCACCAACCCTTTGTGTTGCAGGTAGAACCGAACGTCAAACCAAAAATAAATGTGTTGTGTGGTAAACTCAATTAATTCAACAATAAATTTGACCTGAGGGGCAGCGAGAGAGGCATCTCTATTAAGAAATTCATGTAATGCATCTATACCTTTTTGATGTGGGATACAAGTGTAAAGAGATGCCACATCTGCAGTGGCCATAATTAAGTCACCTGAATAGGAGATATTGGATAATAATCTTATCACATCTTTTGTATCCTTAAGGTAAGATGGCATGTTTCGCACTGAGGGCTGTAAGAAGAAATCAATATATTTGCCTATTCTGGAGGTAACTGAGTCGATCCCGCTAATTATAGGCCATCCAGGGGGATGGAGGGGATCCTTATGGACTTTGGGCAAATAATAGATAACGGGAATACGTGGAGCTAAAGGAATGAGGAATGATTTTTCTTTTTTATTTAATAAAACCTTTCAAAACCTTTAAAAACCAGGTCTTGCAATTCTTTCTTGTACTTGGACGTTGGATTATTAGCTAATTTCATGTAAGTTTCATGGTCATTCAAGTTGTGATACATTTCATTCATGTAGTCCAATTTATTTAACAAGACTATGCCTCCACCTTTATCGGCGGGGCGAATTACCAGATCTTTGTTGTTACACAAAGATTTTAAACCAGCTTGAGGCAGAGAATTGTAAAAGTTTCGTTTGGACAGAATTTTAGCCAAATCTTTTAACACCAAATCCCTAAACATATGAATAGTGGGAGGGAGTTGTGTAGGAGGGTTAGAAAAGGAAGGGTTAGATAACCCTGAGTGCACTGTTCCGGACATTGCTGCCCTTACAACATTTCTAGTTGGGTTTGAAATAATGTAACGTTGAATATTAATTTTTCTGATGTATTTATGTATGTCAATAAATGTGTTAAATTTACTGAGTTTATATGGAGGGGCAAATTTTAGGCACTTGTTCAAAATATTTTTTTCTTCCTGAGTTAAAACAGTATTGCTCAAATTAAACACTCCCTGGCAGGTTAAGTTTGCTTTCTCTTTTCTACTCTGACTCCTCCTCCCTCCTCGGGACCCTCTCTTGTTTCTAGACCTCTTTTTCTGCCTTGAGGGTCCTTGTAAAAACCCCGAACGGCTCCTCCTCAAGAACACACACAGTGAGGAGAACACATAAATGGCATTACAGCCATTTGTTGACATCTGTGACTGGCTGTGATTGGTGATCACAAGCACAAAACATGTGGCCAGCTGTGATTGGCCACAGCCGGTCACATGGTAAAGAGCCAATTTCATTGGCTCTTTACCCTGATCGGGGGGTGGGCTGTGTCCGAGGGACACGGCTCATCCCAGATCGCCATGCTGTGGGCCCCCGCAGGAGTGGCGAGAGCCAGAGGACGTCATATGACATCCACCCAGAGGGAGGAGATGTTCCTGCCGACGTCATTTTACAATGGCCTGGTATGGAAGTGGTTTAAGAACAACTCTAGACTCCTAAAATCAATTTAAAAAAGGCAAATAAAACATCTAATGTTTGCAACTGTTTACCTGCTCATAGGCATTAAAACTGGAAAAAAAATGGGGGGGGTGGAAAGTGAATGGTACTGCCAAAAATGAGTTAAAAACTATTTAAGTCTATGTCTATATTCAACCTATAAGGATGTAAAGTTCCCATTTCATGCACCCATTGAGTCTCCCTTCTTGATACTACTTTTAATTTATCCATACCCCTCCAGTGTCCCTCTATCATGAGAATCCCATACAAAAGTAACTGACTAGTGTCTTTGTTGGGGTTTAATTTAAAATGTCTAAAGATACTGGGGGTTATTTACAAAATGCAAATCCACTTTGCACTACAAGTGCAAACTGCAAGTGCAAAGTGCACTTGAAATTGCACTTGGAAGTGCAGTCGCTGTAAATCTGAGGGGTAGATCTGAAATGAGGGTAAGCTCTGCAGATTTTATTGTCCTTGTATTCCCCCTTGAATCTACAGCGACTGCACTTCCAAGTGCACTTTCAGTGCAATTTCAAGTGCACTTTGCACTTGTAGTTTGCACTTGTAGTGCAAAGTGGATTTGCCTTTAGTAAATGACCCCCACTATGTTTGTAAAAGCCCTTTTTGATATTGTTAACATGCTCACCTATTCTAGTTTTTAGTTTCCTTGTGGTTCTACCCACATATTGCATCTGACATGGATACTCTAAAACATAAACTACATGGGTGATCAAAGATTTCATGTTATAGATTTTATTATTAGTCATGGATGAAAATGCTGTTTTTTTCTTCTTTCTTTCTTTGTTACTTTGCAAGCCTTGCATTTGTTGCATCTATAGAACCCTTCCATATTTTTCAACATTTTTACTTTTTTTGGGGATCAATTATATTTTTAACAATTTTGTTACGCATGGCATTGTTTTTTCTATATATGAATCTTGTGTGTGTTGGAAGTAATTTATTCAGGGTCTCATCTTTTAGTAAAATGGGCTAGTGTTTTTTATATTTTTTTCTATTTCTTTGGATTATGTGTTGTAATCAGTAAGGAAATCATACCCCACATCTTTCGTTTTTTTCTTTTTCTTTTTGTATAATAATTCATGTCTGTCTTTTGCCAGAATCCTATCCCTTTCTTTAGTCAAATATGACTGTCTACTGTATATCCCTTATCCAAAAATCTCTCTGTTATATTGTTTGTCTGATATATATAATCTGAATCCATCACACAGTTCCTTCTAATTCTAGTGAATTGGCTGCTCAGAGTATTGTATATCCATCTATGGTGGTGGCAGCTGGTCGTGGGAATGTAGCGGTTACGGTCCATATCTTTAAAATTTAGTGTATATTTTACCTTCCATCTTAAAAAGAGAAAGGTCCAAAAAATGTATCTGATCCAAGCTCCACTCAGCAGTGAAGCTCAAACCATATACACTATTATTTAATTGTTCCTGAAAGGATCATGAAAAAGCCCCCTTGTGTTTTACAATCTAATACACCACTGTTCCTTTAAGAGTTATCATTATGCTGATTAAAGTAAAAATATAATGTTGTGTAAAAATAGGTCTTGTGTTGAAAATTAAACTAGACGTAAGGAAATGACGTATGTGTCATGAGATGATCTACATTTATATCTGTCTAGGTCAGTGTTTCTCAACTCCAGTCCTCAAGGCGCCCCAACAGGTCATGTTTTCAGGATTTCCCTCAGATGAAAAGGATGTGGTAATTACTAAGGCAGTGAAACTGATCAAATCACCTGTGCAAACTAATGGAAAGCCTGAAAACATGACCTGTTGGGGCGCCTTGAGGACTGGAGTTGAGAAACACTGGTCTAGGTGACACAATAATAATGCGACATGATGGGTTTGCTTAGATAAAGTGTTAATGACTGTGATTGGTTGATTAAATGTTAGAAAGGAAATGTGTCATTTGAATATGTACCCCTTATTGGTGGACAATGGTCTGTAACACCTACCTTTCATTATTATTTAACACCATGTCCGGGATAATAAACTGAACAGTGTATAAAGCAATTTTGCTGTGTGAGTTATTCATGTACGCTGTTTCCTATGCATAGAGATATACTTGAGTATGAAAGCAAAGGAATCGGCCGATGGTAAGGTAATTATAATTAGATAATAAGATGATAGTCAGAACTAGTATTTAAAGGTGTAATTTGCACCTTTCAGTTCCCAAAAATTAATTAAACCATCCTGCGGACCCTCCCATATCAACAGGAAATCATCAATGTAGCGTTTGTATAGTGCCATCTCTGGCCACCAATGATATATCTTTTCTTCCTCCCACTTAGCTAAGACCAAATTTGTCACACTGGTTGCATACTTTAATCTCATGGCAACTCCTTTCAGCTGCTGGAAGAAACCCCCACCATACTAAAAGTAGTTGTTCACCATGGCAAACTTTAGCAGCTCGAGAATTCCCTCTGTTTTTGCTTCAAGTTTGTTTTTTCTTACAAAGCCCATTTTACTGCTTGCATTGCATCTTTTTGATTGATGCTGGTATACAGTGAATTCAAATCCACTGTAACTAGATGCCCATCTTCTTTATAAGTGTTGGAATTTATTATTTTAATCAATTTACCACTATCCTTAAGATATGAGTAATTTTGCAACACAATACCCATGTAAAAAATGTAAAAAATGTATTCACCAACTCTGGAGAACACGGACCCAATCCCACTAACAATATGTCTCCCAGGCGGTTTATTCACATGGGACCATAGGCTGAACGTATTGCACTATCAACAACTTTATTATTACATAATAAACACACACTTTAGTTTTGGTTTCGAAATGGCCGCGGCCCTTTTATTGGTATTTATTTTAAAACAACCTTCAAATATAAATAATCAATTTCATATCAGGTAACATATACCAACTCATCAAATATACTTCTATTGCAATATAATAACTCAGCCATAACAGCTCGAGCTATACACACAAGTCCATACATATATATAACTGTCCCTTTTCAAGAGAAAAGGACTAACCACATAAAGATGGGCCATGACGATGGGTGGGAGAGCGGGATGCAGCTTTTCTTTTTGCTGTACTTCTGCCGACTGTTCACTACGTATTTGAAATTCTTTATATAGTTCCTTGCTCGTGCCAACTTTAACATATGACTCTAAATAACCAATCCTATTTTATTATATATACATGTTTTTAAAACTGCCCTAACGGTCAAATTTAAACGTATAGTCAGCCACGGTCCCATAGGTGGGTGCACAAATTTCGTTGGCCCTCCCTTCTCCCATGGGACTGTAGGCTGAACTTATACCACTATAAACAACTTTATTATTAAATAATAAACACACACTTTAGTTTTGGATTTGAAATGGCCACGGCCCTTTTATTGGTATTTATTTTAAAACAACCTTCAAATATAAATAACCAATTTCATATCAGGTAACATATACCAACTCATCAAATATAAAATATAACTCAGCCATAACAGCTCGAGCTATGCACACAAGTCCATACATATATATATATATATATATATATATCTGTCCCATAGGCCAAGGCTCATTCACCAAAGAGCCTGGCACCCCACCCACACCGCGGCCAATTCAATACAATTTTGCAGGTCTAAATTAAAAATATCTAAAGCTACATCAGATAAATGAACTGTGTCAGACCTGTATAGTGCTTGCAAACCACCTTCAAGATCCACATGGTGTTAAGAAAAACAATTGATGGAAGGCATAAACTTGGCAATAGCCCAGTTAATTATTTTCCGAATGATATCACAATGTCTAAAAGCAGGTTTCGATAGCCAAAGCAAGCGAGGGACAATTTCAGAAAAAATTAGCACAGTACCAGGCAAAATGGAATGAAGTTGTAGAAAATTAAATTTCAATTGTGAAATGATAACCAAAGTGTGTCTACTACCAATATCATTCCCTGAAATATGAAAAATAACAATCTGAGGTTGAGGCCAAGAACCATATAAAAAAGACAAAGTCTGGCGTATATCATTTAATCTCATACCACGCAACCCATACCACCAGATATGAAAACTATCTGAAGGAAAGCCTACATTTGAACCATACAATCTAACTAAATCCCTGTGATAAGCCCAAAATATGTGGGAAATGGCCGATGATCCACACGTTACATATGACACCTGGAATTCAAAATAGAAAATTAGGACAGACATATAATTGGTAACAATTCGAATTCCATCTACCTATACCCTTAATCACTGTTCCAGACAAACTCATATTAGCTGCAGTAGTAGCAGCACCTATTCGAAAGGAGTGGGAGGAGATATGAAGATGGCCTAGACCCATATTTAGTAAACATTTCTTTAAAACAGAACTAAATTTATAATGTGAGGGGGGCAAACTACCAGGCCTAACTGATCAGTCTTGCTGCAAACAATTTGGATTTGAAGAAATCTTTCATGCAACAGCAAATCCAAAAAATAAATACCAGAAGAATCGCTCTTACTACAAGGCAGCAATTCTGAAACATGAAAGGCACTGAAAAACATAAACAAAAAGCAAGTCTAAACAATAGCGCTTCATATTCAGAAAAACAAATAACTAATGTTGAAGAACAAATCTTCTCCAAGAGATCAACTGAAATCGCCACACAAGAATCAGGTTTAAAAGTTGTCTTCCGATAAACTTTAGGGCCTGTTTCACAGCGAAAAAAGCATGCACAAAGGAAAACCAAGCAATTTTAGGAAAAAATAAACCCCAGCTAATTTCTTTAAAATATGAGAATAAGAATAATGAGATGACATTGAAAATGTTTAAAAAGACAATACTAAACATTCAGAAAAGGAATGAAAATTCAGATTTTGAGAATCCAGAAAACTACACCAAGACATCCACGCAGCATTGTAGTCTGCCCACATGGAAAGGTGCTGAGTTAAACCAGGGCCCGAAAATGTTGTGGGCACGGAATGCCGAATTTGTCTGCTTCCAGAACCAAGTCCCAAAATTGATCCAACTGTAAATGGGATGGGCAAAGATTTAGAAGATAAGCAATTGATGGCATACATGATGGCTTTGTTATCTGAATGCAAAAGAATTTGCCTATTAAAATTCCAAAAGAGTAATGTTATTTGTAAAATCCTTTGCATGCCAAGAAAATGGGCGTTTTTATTACCCCACACACTGCTTTTTACCCGTGATCACGTTTTATGTTCTTTTTATTGTGGTTTTTCAATAAAAACCCCCTGAATTACACCATGTGGAAGCATCCCTCTTTTCTTCACATGTTCCGATGAATTGAGACATCATTTGTTTGTTTGGGAACCATTCGGATCCGGTTCCAGAGGACCAAGAGGGATACCCAGGCCCAGCAGAGGCTCTACCCTTGCCTCCACCACTCCACACCTTTGCCCTTGGTGGCATAAAGCCCTACTGATTCTATGCTCTTGGCAGTAGAATCCAACTTGTCCGGTAAGCGTATTCCATCTTTCCATTTATCTTGATGACATCTGCACTGACCGTTGAAAAGTTGAACCAACTGCCATACGGATCACATATACCCACTGCAGACTGTTTCTTTTTTTCACAATAACACGTCACGATTGGGACATTATTTTTATGTGCACAGTGTTCTTTTGCATATGTGTTTCTAGCGCTACAATTGATCTCGATTCTGGCATCTGTAAGTTGACCAATGTCCTTGCCAATAAGCGCCATATCCTACCGAAACAGAAGTGTCTGTAAACAAGTTAAGCTCATCAGCAGTACAGAAAGGAGCTTGCCAGAAAGAACAACCATTAAAAGAAGATAAAAGCTTCTTCCAGACCACTAAATCTTCACGCAAAGCTGTCGTGATACGTACAAATTGAAACATTGATTTAATGCTGAATACTGATTTGTGAAGACGTTTAGAGGATACCCTGCCCATGGGGATGATCCTAGAGGCAAAAGCCAACAAACCCAACAATGACAACAATGTTTTAAAATAACCGTTCACTTTGCAATCACATAATCAATTAGAAACAGAAACTTTGAAACCTTATCTGGAGGTAAGCGGAACTACATCAGGTCAGTATCAGTAGTGATACCCAAAAATTCTAAACAGGTAGTAGGAAGGACAGATTTTTTTTGAGCAAAGGGGTACTCCAAAACATTGGCAAATTACTTTAATTTCTGTAACCAGATATAAACACTCTACAGAATCAGAAGGGCCAATAAAAAGAAAATCGTCCAGGTAGTGGAGTAAATTAGCCGAACCAGAAGAAGAACATACCACCCATTCTAAAGACTTAGAAAACATTTCAAAATAATGACAGGACAAAGAGCAGTCCATAGGCAGGCACTTGTCGAAAAAATAATGACCATTGACGTAAAATCCCAAAGAACTAAAAACACTTGGATGAATCGGTGAAAGCCTGAAAGCTGACTTATTGTCAGCAGTGCCCGATGGCCTACTTTCTGAATCTTGACCAGGGCATCATCAAAAGAAGAATAAGAGAATGTGCAAAGTAATGGGTCAATGTCATCATTCAATGAGAAACCCTTAGGGTAAGAGAGGTGGTGGATCAACCAGAAGGAATGAGGATCCTTCTTGGGAATAAGTCCTAAAGGAGAAACCCGAAAGTCAGGAAAGGGGGAAATTCAAAAGGATCCGCTACTCTACCTTCTTTAATCTCCCACCAGATTTTAGATTCAGCATCAATTCAATTCAGCATCATGACGTCAAACAGAAGGCAGGTTATTACAAAGGAAACAACCTGATCTCTTAAAATTGGGCAATTGGAAACCATCACGAGAACCTTCAAATAACGTGGCTGCTATGCGTTGGTGAAGCCGTCACTGAAGAAGATAACTTTTTAAAACAGTGCGAATCCGCATGAGTCCCAGCACAATGTGCACATTTGTAATTATATCTGCATGAATGGGGCCATTTACATTGCACTTCATTAAAGCTGAAGCTTAAACCATGATGGAACCCCAAATTAGAGGGGGGGTGTCAATTTCAAATTTTGTTTTTGTGGCAATAATAGACTGAGCCACAGACCAACATCTTTAACCCCCCAATTCAATGTTTTGTGTACAAAAAGATTCTGCCTGAACGACTCATTGTAAAAAACCAAGCAAGGCCATTAAAATTCTTATACGTCTCTAAAATAATATTGACATGTTGAAAAAGGCTGCTGCAAAGTTTAGAATGATGTTCACTCAACACACTGGCAATGATGCAAAAAGCATGAAGCCAATCTGAATAAGTGCACAGGACCGATTAACGTTTGTCTTCTGTAAATTTTTTGGTCTCTTTTCTATGAAATCTATTATCTTTAAAAGAATGAAGCAAAGACAAATGTCAATATAGTCCCCCATTGCTAATTGTTTCCTTGAAGGCTGAGTTCAAATGAAAACCCAGTAGTGAAAGTTCACATGGTAAAACCTCTTTAAAATAATTTTCTGGAACCGAGGGAAATAGAGCTAGAGAAGAAACTGGTACTAAAGGTGAAACATTAATTGGATTTGAGATTACAGGAACAATCAGTGTGCTAGAGAAATCGTCAACTCGAACTTGTGCAACACCAGGATTCACCACAGACACAGGAGAAGATCATTGTACTATTTTATCAAACAACATACTCAAAGTACAAGCTAAAGCACAAAAATTTAGAAAATTCTGTAACTCACCAGACTGTACAGATGGGTCAAGCCCGGCAGGATCAAATGGTGGGTCTTGGATTTTAGAAGACGATGAAATGATGTCATCCGCAAAACTCTGCGAAGGCTCTACAGGAGGGAGGCAAGCTAGGTGGATTAATATCTGCAGCATGTCCACTAATAGTAATTGATTCCTTCACTGCAGACGGAACTTGTGAAGCAATAGATGCAGGAATTTTACCTTGCTGTTCACTTCTAGTAAAACGGCTGGCTTGTGAAGTAGCTGCAAATTGCTTACCAGCAAAGAAGGTGATGGGGACATCCCGGCTGAACTGCGCATGAGCCCAGCTGTGATCTCGGCATTGACTGGCACATTTTATTTAATATTGCCGATATAGCAAAGTCAGTATTGCGGGCCAGGGATTCGATCTGGCAAAGTCTCTAATACTATTTTGTAGCAGACCCAGCCTGTGGAACTTTGCATGCACCCAACTTTATACTCGACTGTGAAATTGTTGCCCGCATATAGGTCAGCAGGTGGAGACAAAGCCAAAGACGATCTGGAAGAGGAAGGCAAAATGTTAAAGTCACGAAGAGGAGGGACCTGGCTGGTGGCAAGGGGGAACGTCGGCACAGAAATCGGTACAGAAAAGGAATCGGAGAGGCAAGATTCTGTGATGGGATGAGCAAGGGAGCCGTGGATTGATCAGCAGCAGCCAAAGCAAGGGATCGCTTCATCCACTCGTCCTCATCAGGAACGCTGGCTCTCTTCGTAATTTGGCGCAGGAGAGTCTTCATAGAGAGGAGGTAGTCTTCTAATGCGTCTTCTTCTTTGCTGCTCTTCTTCCGACTGTTCACTACACACTTGAATTTCTTTATACTGTATAGTGCCTTGCTCGTGCCAACTTTAGCATATGACCCTAATTAACCATTCCTATTTTATTATATATATATATATATATATATATATATATATATATATATATATATATATATATTACACAGTATCTCACAAAAGTGAGTACACCCCTCACATTTTTGTTATGTTTATTATATCTTTTCATGTGACAACACTGAAGAAATGACACTTTGGTACAATGAGCGTACAGCTTGTATAACAGTGTAAATTTGCTGTCCCCTCAAAATAACTCAACACACAGCCATTAATGTCTAAACCGCTGGCAACAAACGTAAGTACACCCCTAAGTGAAACTGTCAATATTGTGTCAATATTTTGTGTGGCCACCATTATTTTCCATCACTGCCTTAACCCTCTTGGGCATGGAGTTTCCAGAGCTTCACAGGTTGCCACTGGAGTCCTCTATCACTCCTCCATGATGACATCACAGAGATGGTGGGTGTTAGAGAATACTGCCCTGCGGCCCAGTTTCCAAAGGGATGGGATCATTCTCTGCTTCAGTATGTCACAGTACATGTTGGCATTCATGGTTCCCTCAATAAACTATAGCTCCCCAGTGCTGGCAGCACTCATGCAACCCCAGACCATGACACTCCCATCACCATGCTTGACTGTAGGCAAGACACACTTGTCTTTGTACTCCTCACCTGGTTTCCGCCACACACGCTTGACACCATCTGAACCAAATATCTTTATCTTGGTCTCATCAGATCACAGGACATGGTTCAAGTAAGCCATGTCCTTAGTCTGCCTGTATTCAGCAAACTGTTTGCGGGCTTGCTTGTGCATCACCTTTAGAAGAGGCTTTCTTCTGGGAGGAAAGTTATGCAGACCAATTTTATACAGTGTGCGGCCTATGATCTGAGCACTGACAGGCTTACCCCCCACCCCTTCAACCTCTGCATCAATGCTGGCAGCACTCATGTATCTATTTCCCAAAGACAACCTCTGGATATGATGCTGAGCACGTTCACTCAACATTAGGGATGAGCTGAACACCCCCCTGTTCGGTTCGTACCAGAACATGCGAACAGGAAAAAAGTTTGTTCGAACACGCGAACACCAGTAAAGTCTATGGGACACGAACATGAATAATCAAAAGTGCTAATTTTAAAGGCTTATACGCAAGTTATTGTCATAAAAAGTGTTTGGGGACCCGGGTCCTGCCCCAGGGGACATGGATCAATGCAAAAAAAGTTTTAAAAACGGACGTTTTTTCGGGAGCAGTGATTTTAATAATGCTTAAAGTCAAACAGTAAAAGTGTAATATCCCTTTAAATTTCGTACCTGGGGGATGTCTATAGTATGCCTGTAAAGGGGCGCATGTTTCCCTTGTTTAGAACAGTCTGACAGCAAAATGACATTTCAAAGAAAAAAAAGTCATTTAAAACTACTCGCGGCTATTGCATTGCCGGTCCGACAATACACATAGAAGTTAATTGATAAAAACGGCATAGGAATTCCCCACAGGGGAACCCCAAACCAAAATTTAAAAAAAAAATGACATGGGGGTCCCCCTAAATTCCATACCAGGCCATTCAGGTCTGGTATGGATATTAAGGGGAACCCCGGCCAAAATTAAAAAAAAAACGACGTGGGGTCCCCCTAAATTCCATACCAGACCCTTCAGGTCTGGTATGGATTTTAAGGGGAACCCCGTGCCAAAAAAAAAAAAAAAAAAACGGCGTGGTGTCCCCCCAAAAATCCATACCAGACCCTTATCCAAGCACTCAACCTGGCAGGCCGCAGGAAAAGAGGGGGGGATGAGAGAGAGCCCCCCCTCCTGAACCGTACCAGGCCACATGCCCTCAAGATTGGGAGGGTGCTTTGGGCTAGCCCCCAAAACACTTTGTCCCCATGTTGATGAGGACAAGGGCCTCATCCCCACAACCCTGGCGGTGGTTGTGGGGGTCTGCGGGCGGGGGGCTTATCAGAATCTGGAAGCCCCCTTTAACAAGGGGACCCCCAGATCCTGGCCCCCCCCGTGTGAAATGGTAAGGGATTTCACTAAAAACGTGTCAAAAATGTTAAAAATGACAAGAGACAGTTTTTGACAATTCCTTTATTTAAATGCTTCTTCTTTCTTCTTTCTTCTATCTTCCTTCATCTTCTTCTTCTTCTGGTTCTTCTGGTTCTTCCTCCAGTGTTCTCGTCCAGCATCTGCTCCGCGGCGTCTTCTTCCCTTCTTCTCCTCGGGCCGCTCCGCATCCATGATGGCATGGAGGGAGGCTCCCGCTCTTCTCTTCATCTTCTTCTCTTCTTAATCTTCTTTTCTTCTTCTCTTCTTCATCTTCTTCTCTGGGCCGCTCTGCATCCATGCTGACATGGTGGGAGGCTCCCGCTGTGTGACGCGTCTCCTTTTCTGACGGTTCTCCATCTTCTTCTTCTGGTTCTTCTGGTTCTTCCTCCGGTGTTCTCGTCCGGCATCTTCCTCCGTGGCGTCTACTTCCCTTCTTCTTCTCGGGCTGCTCCGCATCCATAATGGGAAGCTCCCGCTGTGTGACACTTATCGTCTTCTGACGGTTCTTAAATAACGGAGGGCAGGGCCACCCGGTGACCCCGCCCCCCTCTGATGCATGGGGACTTGACGGGGACTTCCCTGTGGCATTCCCCATGATGTCAGAGGGGACGGGGTCACCCGTCACCCGTTACGAGTAGTTTTAAATGATTTTTTTCCTTTGAAATGTCATTTTGCTGTCAGACTGTTCTAAACACGGGAAACATGCGCCCCTTTACAGGCATACTATAGACACCCCCAGCTACAAAATTTAAAGGAATATTACACTTTTATTGTTTCACTTTAAGCATTATTAAAATCACTGCTCCTGAAAAAACGGCCACTTTTAAAACTTTTTTTTGCATTGATCCATGTCCCCTGGGGCAGGACCCAGGTCCCCAAACACTTTTTATGACAATACCATGCATATAAGCCTTTAAAATTAGCACTTTTGATTTCTCCCATAGACTTTTAAAGGGTGTTCCGCGGCATTCGAATTTGCCGCGAACACCCCAAATTATTCGCTGTTCGGGGAACTTGCGAACAGCCGATGTTCGAGTCGAGCATGAGTTCGACTCGAACCTCATCCCTACTCAACATCTTTGGTCGACCATGGCGAGGCCTATTCTGAGTGGAACTTGTCCTGTTAAACCGCTGTATGGTCTTGGCTGCCATGCTGCAGCTCAGATTCAGGGTCATCTTTATGTAAAGCAACAATTCTTTTTTTCAGATCCTCAGAGAGTTCTTTGCCATGAGGTGCCATGTTGAACTTCCAGTGACCTGTATGAGAGAGAGAGAGAGAGAGAGTGATAACACCAAATTTAACACAGCTGCTCCCCATTCACACCTGAGACCTTGTAACACTTACGAGTCACATGACACCAGGAAGGGAAAATGGCTAATTGGGCCCAATTTGGACATTTTCACTTAGGAGTGTACTCACTTTTTTTGCCAGTGGTTTAGATATTAATGGCTGTGTGTTGAGTTATTTTGAGGGGACAGCACATTAACACTGTTATACAAGCTGTACACTCACTACTTTACATTGTAGCAAAGTGCCATTTCTTCAGTGTTGTCACATGAAAAAGATATAATAAAATATTTACAAAAATGTGTGGCGTGTACTCACTTTTTATGAGATACTGTATACATATTTTTTTTAAAACTGCCCTAACTGTCAAATTTAAATGTATAGTCAGCCACGGTCCCATAGGTGGGTGGCACAAATTTATTTTTCCCTCCCTTCTCCCATACTGATTGATCTTTGGGAGATAATATACTATGGGAATCTGAGGAGCATTTGGAACTAGATATTTGGCTTCCTTTTCAGTGAGTACCCACCTTTTTCCCCTTTTTTCTAATTTTCTTGAGTTGGTGTCTCAATTTCTTAGTGGGATTACACAATAATTTCTTATATGTATCCTTCACTGATAATAATCTCATCATTTCTTTTTCATAAACTTGTTTATTGAGAACTACAATAGACCCCCCTTTGTCCGCAGCCCTTATAACAATATCCTTCCTCTTCTCTAGTTCTCCGATCCCTTCTTCTATATCCCCAGGAGACTTAAATTTATCATACATTTTGATAATTTTAAAGTCATTCTCCTCCATAACCATAACCTTGAAAACAATCTAAATATTCATTCTTTTTTTTCTTAGGGTTGACCCAGTACCATTCACTTTCCCCCTCCCCCTTTTCTTCGTTTTTTTTCTGTTTTAATGCCTATGGGCAGAGAAACAATTGCAAACATTAGCGTTTTTATGTGCCTTTCTTTATTGATTTTAGGACTCCAGAGATGCTCTTCAAAAACACGCTTGGTGGGGTGGGGGTGTGGCCGAGCGCGGACCGTGATGGCCGTAGACTGAAGGAGCTCTGAGGACAAGGTTCACCAAAGCAACATCTACTGCATCCCGAGACGTTCCATAAGCACCGGAGCTATAGCGAGCTGCTCCTGACACCACTGCCAGCATGAATATGCGTCTAAACACCCGCTCAGGGCCACAGAAGCTGACGGATTTGTATCCGCCCCATGCCCCCACTCCTGGCCGTCAAGATGGCGGCGGCTCCCGTTACAACACACTGGCTCCTAGCCACGCTGACACAGCACAGCTTACACTGCAGTCTGGCAGCATGGGCTCTGTCTCCCCACAACTGCTACAAGGTGAGTCAACACCTCCAGACAGCCCCACCACATGCAGCCCTACTAAGAGCAAAAAAAGCAAGCAAGGAGAAGAGGAAGCCCTCTCACCTCATGGTTCCAACCCAGACGCAGCCTATCCTTTCTCCACACCATTACTAGAGGACATCCCAGCATCCTCCCAGCTGGGCTCCCTGACTGATATAAAAGATATGTTACTGTCTCTGTGCAATTCTTTCCACACTGACATGTCCAGAATGCTTGCTGGTGTCACAACATCCATCCAGGATCTCTCCCTCAGGGTGTCCCAAGCAGAAGAAAAAATTGGAGATGTGGGCCATGCACATATGGAGCTGATCAATTCCTATAAAGATCACGACATTGAATTTCACAAAATTAACTCCAAACTCGCCGACCTCGAGGACAGATCGAGACGTAACAATATAAAATTCAGAGGAATCCCAGAAAACGTCACTGACTCCCTGCTGAACGATTTCCTACATCAAATAATGTCCGAACTACTACCTGAACACAGACCTAGGAACACATACCTGGGAACACAGACCTTAATAATAATAATTGACAGGGTTTACCGAATACCTAAACCAACTTTTTTGGCGGACACAATCCCAAGAGACGTACTGGCCAGGATTCACTTCTTTCATATTAGAGAAAAAGTGATGAAGGCATCAAGAGCTAACCCCCCACTATCCAGAAAATTTGCTGGAATTACCCTATACACAGATCTATCTGCTGCCACTATTCACACCAGGAAGCAATTCATCAGGCTTACTAAAGCGCTTTGCAATCATAACATACCATATCAATGGGGCCGACACACCAAACTGCTGATTACAAAACAACACAAAATATATGCAGTACATTCACTGGAGAAGAGCCTCAAGCTGCTACAGGATTGGAAAATTCTACCACCTGATGCTACAATCCCAGACAAATAGACAAATCTCTGCCATCCCAAGTGACAATGGACTGGTCCTAAATACTCCCTGGAGTATGTCAAACTCACGTCCGGATAAAAATAAAGACATGCACTACTCTTGTCTCCTTCTCAGGCCTACTGACCTTACATCAACGCTTCTTGTTTAACCTCTCCTGAATACATTGCCCCCACGGTATTGCAATAGTTAAGTTGCACATGGTTTCTGGGCTTTCTTCCAGATTTTTTTTTTACTACCCCTCGGTTCATTTCCCTGTTGGTTTCTTATAAACCTAATCTCTGCTTTGATGCAACACACATAAAACTAATGCCTCTGAGACAGCAGCGGACTTTACAGGTATGACCTCACAGAGGCTTCCCATTTTGAATTCATATCACAGGGTTCTACTACGACGATACCAACACACCACTCATTCCTCACTTAAGGAACGACAACAGAATTAGCTGGCTATTACTTTTCCATGGCTCTTAAACTCATCTCATTTAATATTCGTGGCCTTAACAGTCCCTTTAAACGGAGAGCTTTGAAAAATTATGTCAGGTCATTTAACGGAGACATCCTTTTTGTACAAGAGACTCATTTTGCGAAAAATAAAGTGCACCAGCTCTATTTGTAAAACTTTACCCATATCTTTGCCGTGAACTCTGAAAATAAAAAAGCTGGAGTTCTCATTGCTATTGCAGATTCTCTGAACTTCCAACTCATCTCTCCACAGGATGATGACAACGGCCGTTTTCTTATTCTAGTATGTAAAATTAACAATGTACCTTATACTCTGGTAAATATATACACCCTAAATGTCAGACAGATTGTTTTCTTAAAAAAAATACTAAAGAAAATTTCATCTTGCCGGCTTTTTAATAATTGGTGGAGACTTTAACTCAGTAGGGGATCCTTTGATTGACTCATCCACTAAAGCCAAGCGTAAACCATGCTCTCTCAACACATTTCTCCATAAAAACAATCTGTGTGACATCTGGAGGTGCCACCACAATACTGAAAAAGACTATACTTTTTTCTAGTTGGTCCACCACACATATACACGCATAGATCTTTTCTTGACTGACCAATGGACCCTCCCACATGTCACTTCTTCCACAATCTAGACCATATCCTGGTCAGATCATGCCCCCATTACAATCACCTTTTCTGACTCAGCCAAACTTAGACCACCCTCCATTTGGAGACTGAATACTTACCTGCTCTCACAACCAGAAAACTAGAAAGTCATAGACAAGGCACATGACCTATTCTTCTCCACTAATGACACAGATTCAATTGACCGCTTCATATTGTGGAACGCTCACAAGGCATTCATGAGAGGCATTTTCATTCAACCCGGCTCTCAAGCTAAAAAACAGTGCTTGAAACACCTCAAACAAATTATGCAGGATATTTGATCACTGGAAGACGTGAACACACACAATCCTACTCACCAAACCTCAATAGACCTCATGAAATTGAGAATATCACTTAGAGATCTATTACTATACCAATATGAAAAACACATCAAAGCTCGAAAGCTGATTTCTATGCTCTCAACAATAGGGCAGGTGCCTTTCTAGCTAAACGCTTTAAAGGCAAACACCTCTCACATAAAATCCCATTTATGCTGAACAAAACCTCTGGAGCCAAAGTTTTTTCCACAGATGGTATTTCAGAAATCTTTAGAAACCGTTATGCTAGCCTAAATGATCTTAAATCTGATACTCAGACCCCACAACCCACAGCAGACCAGACACGATCCTTCCTCCAATCACTCCATTTGCCTAAGTTAGTGACGACCAACTGACCACTCTATCGACAATTTACGACACCGGAGATCAAGAAAGTCATATCCAGTTTGCCCAAATCCAAAGCCCCGGGGATTGATGGATTCTCTAATGAATATTATCAAAAATGCATTGACATGCTAGCCCCCCATCAGGTGAGCATATACAATATAGCAATGAGCAAAGGTCATTTCCCTACAGAAATGCTACAAGCAGTAATCACCACTATACCCAAACCAGACAAAGATACCTCCCTCCCTAGCAACTAGGGATGGTCCCGATGTTCAAGTCTAACGTAAGTTTGACTCGAATATCGGGTGTTCGCCTGTTTGCCGAATAGCGAACAATTTGAGGTGTTTGCGGCAAATTCGAAACCCGCGGAACACCCTTTAAAAGTCAAAAAGAAATCAAGAAATCAAAAGTGATCATTTTAAAGACTTATATGTATGGTATTGTCATAAATACCACGTAACCGAGTGGCCCTGCCCCTCCGACGCTATGGGGATGCCATAGGGATGTCCCCATGCCTCAGAGTTGGGCAGACCGGGTGGCCCTGCCCCCTCTGACGCTACAGGAAAGCCAAAGGAATGTACCCGTGCGTCAGAGGGGGGCCGGGTCACCTGGCGATGTCATTGTGTGGCCCCGCCCTCAGTTATAAAAGAGCTGTCACCTGAGAGTTGCTGGTTATCATGGCGGGTGCCTCCCATGGAGGCAGATTGTAGGTGATGTGCGGATTTCTTTTTTTTTGGTCTGTTGGAATGTGAGAAGAAGAAGAAGACTCCATGGGATTTTATTTTTTTAATAAAGGTTTTGTCCCAAGGCGTGTATTGTATTTTTTTTTACCATTTTCATACTTTTTTTGTGAAATGGTAGGGGTACATTTGTACCCCATTACCATTTTTACATGGGGGGCAGGATCTGGGGGTCCCCTTGTTAAAGGGGGCTTCCAGATTCTGATAAGCCCCCACCCGCAGACCCCCACAACCACTGGGCAAGGGTTGTGGGGATGAGCCCCTCCTCCCCATCAACATGGGGACAAGGTGCTTTGGGGGGCTACCCCAAAGCACCCTCCCAATGTTGAGGGCATGTGGCCTGGTACGGTACTCATCCCCCCTCTTTTCCTGCGGCCTGCCAGGTTGCCTGCTTAGGTAAGGGTCTGGTATGGATTTTTGGGGAAACCCCATGCCATTTTTTTAAATTTTGGCGTGGGGTTCCCCTTAAAGTCAGGTCTGGTATGGATTTTGAGGGGGACCCCCACGCCATTTTTTAAAAAAAATTGTCACAGGGTTCCCCTTAATTTTCATACCAGACCTGAAGGGCCTGGTATGGAATTTGCTGGGACCCCCATGCATTTTTTTAAAAATTTTGGTTCGGGGTTCCCCTGTGGGGGAATCCCATGGCGTTTTTATCAATGAACTTTTATGTGTATTGCCGGGAGTTGGGAACGACAATTCATTATAGCCGCGAGTACTTTTAAATGACTTTTTTTTCCTTTAGAAATGTGATTTTGCTCTCGGACTGTTGTAAACACGGGAAACATGCGCCACTTTGCAGGCATACTATAGACACCCCCCAGGTACGGAATTTAAAGGAATATTACACCCTCCTGTTCGGTTCACACCAGAACATGCGAACAGGAAAAAAATTTGTTCAAACACGCGAACACTGTTAAAGTCTATGGGACACGAACATGAATAATCAAAAGTGCTAATTTAAAGGCTTATATGCAAGTTATTGTTTGGGGACCTGGGTCCTGCCCCAGGGGACATGGATCAATGCAAAAAAAAGTTTTAAAAACGGACGTTTTTTCGGGAGCAGTGATTTTAATAATGCTTAAAGTGAAACAATAAAAGTGTAATATCCCTTTAAATTTCATACCTGGGGGGTGTCTATAGTATGCCTGTAAAGGGGCGCATGTTTCCCGTGTTTAGAACAGTCTGACAGCAAAATGACATTTCAAAGGAAAAAAAGTAATTTAAAACTACTCGTGGCTATTAATGCATTGCCGGTCTGACAATACACATAGAAGTTCATTGATAAAAACGGCATGGGAATTCCCCACAGGGGAACCCTGAACCAAAATAAAAAAAAAAAATTATGTGGGGGTCCCCCTAAATTCCATACCAGGCCCTTCAGGTCTGGTATGGATATTAAGGGGAACCCGTACAAAATTTTTTAAAAAAATGACTTGAGGGGTCCCCCTAAATTCCATACCAGACCCTTCAGGTTTGGTATGGATTTTAAGGGGAACCCCAAGCCAAAATTAAAAAAAAAACGGCGTGGGGTCTCCCCAAAAATCCATACCAGACCCTTATCCGAGCACGCAACCTGGCAGGCCGCAGGAAAAGAGGGGGGATGAGAGAGCACCCCCCTCCTGAACCAGGCCACATGCCCTCAACATTGGGAGGGTGCTTTGGGGTAGCCCCCCAAAACACCTTGTCCCCATGTTGATGAGGACAAGGGCCTCATCCCCACAACTCTGGCTGGTGGTTGTGGGGGTCTGCTCGCAGGGGGCTTATCGTAATCTGTAGGCCCCCTTTAACAAGGGGACACCCAGATCCCGGCCCTCCCCCCTGTGCGAAATGGTAGGGGGGTACAAAAGTACCCCTACCATTTCACTAAAAAACTGTCAAGAATGTTAAAAATGACAAGAGACAGTTTTTGACAATTCCTTTATTTAAATGCTTCTTCTTTCTTCTTTCTTCCTTCATCTTCTTCTTCTTCTGGTTCTTCTGATTCTTCTGGTTCTTCCTCCAGTGTTCTCATCCAGCATCTGCTCCGCGGCGTCTTCGTCCCTTCTTCTCCTTGGGCCGCTCCACATCCATGGCATGGAAGGAGGCTCCCGCTCTTCTCTTCATCTTCTTCTCTTCATCTTCTTGTCTTCATCTTCTTTTTGGGCCACTCCGCATCCATGCTGGCATGGAGGGAGGCTCCCGCTCATTTTTTTTTTTTTATTTTGGTTCGGGGTTCCCCTGTGGGGAATTCCCATGCCGTTTTTATCAATGAACTTCTATGAGTATTGTCGGACCGGCAGGCAATGCATTAATAGCCGCAAGTAGTTTTAAATGACTTATTTTCCTTTGAAATGTCATTTTGCTGTCAGACTGTTCTAAACACGGGAAACATGCGCCCCTTTACAGGCATACTATAGACACCCCCAGCTATGAAATTTAAAGGGATATTACACTTTTTTTGTTTCACTTTAAGTATTATTAAAATCACTGCTCCCGAAAAAACGGCCGTTTTTAAAACTTTTTTTGCATTGATACATGTCCCCTGGGACAGGACCCAGGTCCCCAAACACTTTTTATGATAATACCATGCATATAAGCCTTTAAAATTAGCACTTTTGATTTCTCCCATAGACTTTTAAAGAGTGTTCGGCAGGAAATTGGAATTTGCCGCGAACACCCCAAATTGTTCGCTGTTCGGCGAACTTGCGAACAGCCGATGTTCGAGTCGAACATGAGTTTGACTCGAACTCGAAGCTCATCCCTAGTCTTGACCTCCGGAACCCTTTCTTCAGAATTTATGACCACTAACATGTAGTGATATATTATAGTGGGTAGATAATTAATTAGTAGTTATAATCTTGATGTAAGTACTCTTCCGCAGCAACCCAATTCTTCCAGAGAGATGCACTTTATTGACTTCCAACACAGAACAAAATCCAAAGTCCACAGATGACAAAAATAAATATAACTTAGAATCCCATTTTTCCTAGATCTGTGCCTTCATAGTCACACACAGACAAGACTGAACGCAAGGTTATATTCAGCTGCAGTCATAAACTGCCCTAATTTGCATTCTTGCATATTAACATTAACATAGCCCAGAGTCACTATCTGTCCCCTTTGATATGTGGAGTAAATCTTGTTTGTCCACTTCCCCTTTGATCAACAAGTCCCCTTTGATATGTGTAATTGAGTTGGCTCGGACAACTCCAATCATTGTCAACTGAAATCTGGCCTGGTCAATCTTGTACAGTATATATAATAATAATATAAAATCCCACATTAATCTACCAACATATTACAATATAACAGTACCAGGCAAGGGTGCCCACTATCCCCACTTATTTTTGCTTTAATCATGGAACCCCTTGAGCACACGATCCGCACTTCTCCTAATGTGACAGGAATACAAATAGGCCCCACACAGAATAAAACTGGACTTTTTGCGAATGACGTGATTATGATGCCACAAACCCACTCCACACACTCAAGGAGCTTCAAAAGATACTAAATACCTTCAGTTCAATCTCATACTATAAGATCAAGAAAAGTAAATCTCAAATCCTGGGTCTTAATATACCAACCCCGCTTAAAAACTCTATTACAGAACAATTATCATTTACCTGGGTTCATATGTCTATTAAATGTCTAGGAATCAATATCCCCACCAGCTCAGCTAACGTCTATAAGTACAACCTCCAAACATTCCTTGAGAAACTCCCTGGAGAATTGACTAATTTAAAATTATTGTACTACCTAAATTATTATACCTTTTTTGCACTATCCCCATCTTCATACCACACTCCTTCTTCTCCAAAACACGCTCCCTGATACTTAACTATATCTGGAAAGGTAAGAAACCAAGATGCGCTACCTCTATACTCATTAAACAACGAACCTCCGGTGGGCTATCACTCCTTGGTATCTACCACTATTACCTAACCTCTATCTTAGACCAAACACATTACTGGTGGACCCCAGACCCACAAAAGATATGGAAAACGCTCTCTTGCCATCTAGACACTCCAGGGCTCATATAACAGCTTGTCTCCTACACACTCAAACACACAAATCACCCTATCCCTCTATTCAGACAACTATCCAAGCGCTGAACATATTATCTAAACACAATTATTCCAACACATCACAACAAAAAATCCCTGTCCCTATAGAGTACCTTGAACTCCAAATCCCCAGCCTTCAACTCTCTACTTGGGTAGGTTGTGACATCCGAAACACACAACACATAGTGGTGGAAGGGAAACTTCTCTCCTTTGCAGATCTTCAAATAAAATACCATCTGCCAAACTCTGAGTACTATAGCTATATTCAAATATCACAACTTTTTAAAAAAGGTAAGATCCCTTCAACGGTAACAGTAGAGGAAGAGATATATAAATTCTATGACCTAGATACTTATAAGCTTAAAGGGATCGCTTTCTTCTATAAAAAAATATGTAACCCGCACAATTTTACCAAAACATCTACAATGCTCAAGTGGGAACAAGAATTAGGTCAACAATACTCTGCACAGTCATGGAAATCATCCTTACTCTGGACATATAAATCTACACTATGCATGGACCACTGGGAACCCTTCCAGAAAAAAATACACAGGTGGTACTACAACCCATATAAATTATCAAAAATATCACCCAGCAACTCCAGTGAATGCTTGAGAAATTGCGATTCCACAGGTTCCCTCATACATATACTATGGTACTGTATATCTATCAGATCATACTGGAATCAGATCTTTAAAATAATCTCAGGATTCACTCCACACCCTACTTTTCCTTCGTTTGAACAAGCCTTTCTACATCTCCACATTACTAGTATCACACACAAATCCAGAGTTATTGTAGTCCACATCCTTTTGTCTGCTAAATTCAATATAATGAGAAACTGGGGATCCCTAAACACCCCTAGCATAACAGATGCCATCAGAGAAGTAAATAGATGTTGTTCTTTAGAATGAATATTTGCTATGAAAATTGACTCCTTGGCAAAGTTTATCTCAATGTGGGGCCCATGGCTAGTGCACCCACATGTTTCTACAGCATAAATATGAACCCCCCCCCTCCCATATATGGGTTGCCTTCTTATCAAAGCTATAACACTTATATAGCTCCACTTACATGACTGACTGTGCCAAATAGTATAAAGCTTGAGACCACACAATGCACACTGTATGTACCTGATTATGTGTGTTTCTTTTTGGTTTGTTAGTGTTGTATTATCTTTCCCCTTCCACTCCCTCCCACTGGGCGGATTAGGCCCCTGCTTTTCCCTCTCTGATCCCACTACCTTATATATGCAAAGTTTTAGTGGAAAAAAGATGTAACATAAGGGTTGGATGTGTTGTCTCCCACTCAGAGCACAGTGTGTTCCCAGACGGGGTGCCTGGGTGGGAGAACAATGCCCCTTACCCTCCACTAAGCTTTTACACGTCTTTTCGATGTTCAGCTAAGCTTGTTAGTTGTTACTCTGTTATCTGTAACTATACGAATAAGTACTTTTATTATGTATTGATATGACAGATACCACTTTTCATTGTCTTATTTTCTGTTTGATGAAACCGAATAAAAACATTGAACAATAAAAAACACGCTTGGTCCCTTTAAGGGACGTAAGTAGTCATAGAGCCCGGACATGTAAGACTTTATTAACAATAATAGCAAAAGGGCCAAAACACATAGGTGTATGAATCGAGGTAATAGTAATGAGGCATAAGCTGTTTAGAGAGGTCTTTTTTTAATTTGGTTGTTCATTTTGTACATATGGTGACTATAGGGCGACTGCCCACTATAAAGATGGCACATTTACTTTGGATGTCCTGCCGCTCTAGGAAGACATTGAATGATGAAACGCGTAGAGCTGGACAAGGACACTGATGTCACCACAAAAGCAAGGATTGTACTAGTGGCTCGTGGCATTGAGTAGCAGCCAGAGACAATCGGCAACAATACTAAGCGCTGATTCTCTAGTGTCAGTCTGGACACTTGAACAATGTGAGTGTTTTTATCTTATTGTTTTAAACAAGTCTTTTTAAACGTTAACACACTATGGGAGCCTTCCTTCTTCCATTTTATACCTAAAGTATGTAAGACCTGTTTGAGACACTCAGAGAGGATAACCTGCAGTGAAGCATTGTTGGGGATTGAACCAGGAGATTGTTCAGAGACGCAGTTACTGGTTCATAATATTAACAGCCATTACCTCTTGTGAGTTCATTTAGTGTGATTGGTGGAGGATTACACTGGGTGGCATGTTTCTTAAGTACAGAATCACCTTCAACAAGGAAGTTACTGATATTTATTTATTTTTTTTTTTAAACAATAAGCTTTTATTGATGTTAAAATATAGCATTTGTACAATCATACTAACATTTGTACATGAGTATCATATAAAAATATAACTGTATATAATTGAATTTAATGATAGAGTATTTTACTAGGGAAACCAACAAGATGGCTTTGTAATCAGCCTATCTTTACATCAATTGTTTATTTGAAATACTCTGAATTTATGTATCAAAATCTATTATTTAATTCAAGAGAAAAATAAATTCAAGGGTCTATAAAAATACCCTTCTAAATATATATAGTAACAGAAATGAAAAGTAAAGAGAGGGAAAGAAGAGTAAATAAAATATAAGAGAGATGTAATTATTCACATTTCTTTATGTTAAGAGGTATATCCCTATGTGAAAGTGTTATAAGAATCAGAAAATTTAAAGATGATCCACGGCTGCCATATTTTATTAAAATTTTCTGTATTCCCTTGTGCTGTTGCCCTGATCTCCTCCATACCTTTGAGCAGATGTATCTCTTCCAACCATTCTTTAATTGTAGGTGCGGTGGTGTTTCTCCAGTGTCTTGGTATTACTGTTTTTGCTGCTGTGATTAAGAATTTGGTCAGGGAGTTTTTGTATTTTTTTAGGGTGCAATTGGTAATATTTATAAGACAGCAAGCAGCGTCTAAATGAATTTTCGTTTTTGTGATGTGTTTTATTATCTTGATTACTTGGTTCCAAAAGGGTTTAATCAAATCACATTCCCACCAGATGTGGTATAGAGTGCCTTCTTCCCGATTGCAGCGCCAGCAATGTCCAGGTATTGTCAGAAACCATTTGTGTAATTTATTTGGTGTAATATACCAATTTGTAAGGATTTTGAATGAAGTTTCCCGTAATCTCACACTGATTGCACACTTGTGTGCAAACACACATGCTTGTAGCCATTGGTCTTTTGTAATGGGTTTGTTCAGGGTTGATTCCCAGAAAGTTTTGTGTCTGTTAGATTCCTGTAAATCGCTGGACTGCAACCAAGTATATGTTAATGAAATGTTCTTAGTGGTCGTACTAGCCAAAAAACATATAGTTTCGAAGGGTGTTAAGGGTCTAAGGAAATGTTTTTGTCTCTGAGTGTTCATGATGAAGTCATGTATTTGTTGGTATTCCTTGAAATGTAGTGGTGTTTGCCCTATTTCTTTTTGTAGATCTGCTTGAGACTTGATTTTGTTGTTCTTTAAACAATGTGCGACAAGAAGTGGAGTGTTTCTGTTGTAAAGTGATTGGATGGAACCATCCATTCCTGAGGGGAAGTCAGGGTTTGTTGTCAGTGGAGTTAGTGGCCCTAGTGTAGAGGTAAGTAAATGTCTCTGATTAATTGCTTGTAGGGTTTTTAATGTTGCCCCTATGAGAGGATGTTGTTTTAATTGTTTCGGACACAGGTTCCAAGGAATCCATGGAGCATATGATATCGGAATAGGTCCCATGTTATTTTCCAGTCCCACCCAATCTTTATTCTCTTTGTGGCGTGTCCAATCTATGATTCTAGTTAATTGTGTAGCTAGGTAATAATTTTTAAAATTAGGAAAACCCATGCCTCCATTTTGTTTGTTCATAGTAAGTAAATTTAGACTGATTCTAGGTTTTTTGGAGTTCCAAAGGAATTTTCTTAGCAGGGAGTGTAGGGATTTAAAGAAGCTTGAAGGTAGTAATATGGGTACTGTTTGGAAGAAGTATAGTATTCTGGGTAAAACTGTCATTTTAATTATAGCTGCTCTACCAAACCACGAGAAGTACTTTATTGTCCATTTTTCTAAATCTTTGGTGATATTTTTAAAAAGTGGTTGAAAATTGGCTTTATACATTGAATCCAACTTTGGGGTTAATTGTATTCCCAGGTAGGTGAGGGATGTTGTTTCCCATTTAAATTTGCAGTTGTTTTTTGTGTTATTTAATGTAGCCTCCCTAAGTGTTAGGTTCAGCGCTTCAGATTTGTTGTAATTTATTTTGAAGTTTGATATATAGCTATATTGAGAAAATACATTACATAGGTTGGGCATGGTTATGTGTGGTTGGGATATGAAGAATAGTAAATCATCAGCGTAAGCTGCGCATTTATATATTTTGTTTTTGACATTGAAACCATGAATGTCAGGTATTTTATTTATAATGCGAATTAGTGGTTCCAGGGTGAGAATAAATAGTAGGGGTGATAATGGACATCCCTGTCTTGTCCCATTTTGAATTCTTACTTTGTCAGATAATGTTCCATTTATTTTAATTTGGGCTGTCGGGTTGTAATATAAGGCCTTTATCCAAGCTAACATATGTGATTTTAAACCGATATGGGAACATACGGCAAATAAGAAGTCCCACGACACTCGGTCGAAGGCCTTCTCCGCATCGGTTGATAATAACATGCCTTTGTGATTATCTATGTGTATTTTATGTATGAGATTCATGGATATGATTACATTATCTTTGGCCTCTCTGCCAGGCATGAATCCCACTTGTTCAGGTCCTATTAATTGATTCAGTAATGGTCTTAATCGGTTTGCTAATATTTTCGTATGAATTTTTAGATCAAGGTTAAGTAGGGATATTGGTCTGTAATTGGCACAGTCTGTTGGATCTTTATTTAGTTTGGGCAATACTGTTACATGTGCTCTCAGAAAGTCTTTAGAGATGTCATGCGGGTTTTTTAGGGAGTTCAATGTTTTGAGAAGATGTGGTATCAAAATGTCGGAGAAAGTCTTGTAATAATGGGCTGTGAGGCCGTCTGGTCCGGGGCTTTTCCCCGATTTGAGGGATTTAATGGCTTCAATCATTTCCTGTTCCGTTATCGGTTCTTCTAATGTTTGTGTGTCTATGTCTTTCAGAATGGGGAGGCCACTGTCTGTAAGGAATTTGTGAATTATTTATTTTCTTGATCCTATAAGGTCTTTGGGTTTATGTGTAGAAGGTAAGTTGTATAGGTCTGTATAGTATTCTTGGAATCTTTGGGCAATCTTTTGAGTATCATTAGTAATTTGATTTTGTTTGGTCTTAATGGCCAATATGTTTGTAGATAATAGGGTTTCCTTCAATGCTTTTGCTAAAAATTTACCTGATTTGTCTCCGTGTTCATAAAAGAACCCCTTTCACGAAAAAAGGATCCTTTGGGCTTTGAGGTTCAAGATGGACTGTAGTTTTTTCCTTAATTCAAGTAGAGTTGTGGCTGCTTCAATCGCTAAAGATTGTTTATGTTTGGTTTCCATATCTCTTATGGCCTGTGTTAAAGCCATGAGTTCCTTTTCTGCTTCTCTCTTTTTTGCAGCCCCCAACCTGATAAATTCCCCTCGGACCACGCATTTGTGAGCTTCCCATATGTTCATAGGTATTATGTCTTCTGACTCGTTTTCTTTAAAGTAATATTTAATCGTTTCTGATATTTTGGTTGTGTCTGCCATATCAGTAAGCAGAGAAGGATTTAACCTCCAATTTGTAGTTCTGGGCCTTCTAGCCTTTTTATGTAGAGTCATCGATATGGGTGCGTGGTCCGAGAAGGTCTTTATTCCAATCTTAGCTGATTTTAGGAGGGGTAAGTCTCTTTGTGAGATAAAAATATAATCAATACGTGTAAATTTGTTATGTAATGTTGAAAAATATGTAAAATCCTTCCCTGTTGGATTACATGTACGCCACGAGTCTATTAATGTGAGAGAGGCAAGGATTGTTTTGATTTTTCTTAATTTTTTATATGGCACACTAGATTTGCCATCTGAAGTGTCCTGTAGGGGATTCAGTGCTAGGTTGAAGTCCCCTCCAAATACAATACAGCCTGTCGCGAAGCTTTTTAGTTCATCAATTACTCGTTGGCAAATGTGATTTGCGCAGAGTTAGGAAAGTACACGTTGGCCAACGTAATTGGAGTCCCTGCCCAATTTCCTTTGAGGAAGATATATCTTCCTTCTGTGTCTGTCAGTTGTTGTGAGATAACAATCTCTGAATTCTTGTGTAATAGAATGGAAACTCCTTTGGATTTGGATATGGAATTGGTTGCGTGGAACACTTGTGTGTATTGTTTGTCGTGTAATTTGGGGATGTTACCTGTCTTGAAAAGAGTCTCCTGGAGAAACACCACCGCTGGTTTAGCTTTATGTAGTTCTCAAAGTAACGATATTCTTTTTTCTGGTATGTTCAAGCCCCTGACGTTGTGAGATGTTACAAAAGAATGATTATTGATCATTGTATATGACATTTTGATATATTATAGGTTATTGCCTATTTGTTTGTGAAACAACCGTGGATATTCCGATGTCGGATCAAATATTATAAATAAAAGTAGAAAGAAAAAGAGAAAAAAAAAAAAAGAAAAAAAATGAAAGAAAGGAAAATGAAGTTTAGTAACTCTCTAGATGAGTGTCGAAGTTACTGATATTTATAATTTTGACACTTTTGGATTTTTCTTTTGGACTATTTTATGAACTATATTTTTTTATTTTTTTTGTGTTCACATAATGTATTTTATTTTTTTAGAATCTTGCACTTTTATTTCATATCATTTTTTGCATATAGGTTTATGAAACACTTTGCAGTTTATGTATGCAATAGTTTGCACTATATTCCATAGTGCAGTTTGTACATTATTTTGGCACAGTTTGCACATTTAGATTTTTGCTTAAGTGATATATTGATAATCTAGGTGATGTTTACACTATAGGACATTTTATTTATTAGATGTTATAGATTCATGTAGAGAGATTTAAGACCAGTGATGCTTTTCTAGTTCTCCTATAAGTTTTGGTTTTCCAAATAGAGTGGCTGTGGTCTGCTGTTTATCTCTGATACACAAAATTATCTGTGGTTTAATTCCCAGCTATTGTCTTAGGTGCTGGTGTGCTTCTCCTTTTTTCATTACTGGGTAACTAACGGCCATAGACATTTTTGGGTATATGGAAACATGGGTGGTGGATTTTGATGAGATTTTGAGTTACACCAAGGAAAGAACTGGAATAGATCTAGAGACTAAAACATTTAATGGAAAAACTAATTAAAATATAGTGGGACATCAACACCTTTGAATTGTACATAAAAGAGAAAATAACTCCTAGGATACTTAAATGGGATATACCAGCTAATGATCGACTCTATGGAAAGAAGTTGACGGATGAATGGTTCATTTTTTTTAATCACAGTGAATTTAGACTTCTAGAGCTAATTATTAAAAGAAGACAGATCAAACTGAGGTAGGTGAAAATTGATATTAGAGGATTATAAGAGATCATGGCACCCTTAGTAGATACTAATGAATATAAAGAAAGATCCAAACAAGTGCAAGAATATATCACTAAAGTGGATAGGGAAACCAAAAACAAAAAAAAGTTAAAAAGTACCTAGAGACTATAAAATAATAAAGTTTACAAATGGCAGGAAGATCTGTCAGTAGAAGAATGTAAGTCCAAGGAGTCCACCACAGAGAGAAGTATAAACAGTCAGGATCAAAATGAAAACAGCCAGTAGATAATAAAAAGAGAACTCCACAAAAAAAAAAAAAAAAAGAACAATGGACCTGGAGTACAGTTTCAGATGGTTGTAAAAATTCTACTTCAGAAAAAATTAAAACCCCGGAAGCCCCCCCCCCGGAGTTTCTCGCAGTATTTTTATGACCAATCTCTGATTCCTATTGGAGACCCCCAAGAGGTGCTTTAAACCACAGGTCCCCCCGCCATCCAAGAGGATGGTGCCAAAGGCTACCAGGGATACAATCCCAGGGGAGGAAGCTACTTTCCCAACAGGGGCATTGTCCAGTCAATCAATACAGGGGAGGGTGGAATCACACCCAAGAACACAGGACCCAGGAGAGAGAAACTGTGGGTTAAGGAATAGAGAACAGGGACCCAGCAAGAGTAGAAAGAAGAGAAGAAGAGAAGTTAGAGGAGGAAGAAAGAAGAAAAAGAGACAGTTAGGGACAGGTATTTTTAATCTGAGCAGTGTTATTTTAACGGATGCCAAATTAAAAGTTTGGGATTTATGATTACATTTTATAAAATGAAATATTTACAGTATATTAATTTACAGGCATTTACAAGAAAATTGAATATCAAAAAGTTTTTTGAATTAAATAAAGAGAATTTTAATGGACAAAAAATTGTAGTGCAGAGTATCAACACAGTGGTTTACAAAATGCTTCAGTATTCAACCCTAAGAATAAAAGGAATTAATTTTTGGATGTATTTAAGGTTATGGTGGAGAATGACATCAAAAGTATCAAAATTAATGATAAATTTAAGTCTCCTAGGGACATAGAAGAAGGGATCAGAGAACTAGAGAAGAGGAGGAGTTTGTTATAAGGGCTGTGGACAATGGAAGGGGGGGGTCTATTGTAATTCTCAATAAACAAGTTTATGAAAAAGAAATGATGAGATTATTGTCAGTGAAGGATACATAAGAAATTATTGTGTAATCCCATTAAGAAATTGAGACACCAGCTCAAGAAAATTATAAAAAAGGGGGAAAAGGTGGGTATACTCACTGAAAAAGAAGCCAAATACCTAGTTCCAAAAGCCCCTCGGGTTCCCACAATTTATTATCTCCCAAAGATCCATAAGGATGTGAATAAACCGCCTGGGAGAACTATTGTTAGTGGGATTGGGTCCGTGTTCTCAAGAGTTGGTAAATACAATAGACCATTTTTTACAGGGTGTTGTGTTGCAAAATGACTCATATCTAAAGGACAGTAACATGGGCTTTTGAAGAAAAAACAAACTTAAAGAAAAAACAGAGGGAATTCATTCTCTAGCTGCTGGAGTTTGTCATTGTGAACAACTACTTTTGGTATGGTGGGAGTTTCTTCCAGAAGCTGAAAGGAGTTGCCATGGGAGCAAAGTATGCTCCCAGTGTGGCAAATTTGGTCTTAGCTAAGTGGGAGGAAGAAAAGATATATCATTGGTGGCCAGAGATGTCGCTATACAAACGCTACATCGATTATATCCTGCTGATATGGGAGGGTCCGCAGGATGGTTTGATAAATTTTTTGAAACAATTAAACAATAGCGAATATGGTTTGAGCTTCACTGGTGAGTGGAGCATGGATCAGATACATTTTTTGGACCTTTTTAGGATGGAAGGTAAAATATACACTAAAACATATTTTAAAGATACGGACCATAACAGCTACATTTCCATGACCAGCTGCCACCACCATAGATGGATATACAATACTCAGAGCAGTCAATTCACTAGAATTAGAAGGAACTGTGTGGTGGATTCAGATTACTGTATATAGATCAGACAAACAAATTAACAGAGAGATTTTTGGATAAGGGATATAGACAGCCATTTTTGACTAAAGAAAGGGATAGGATTTTGACAAAAGACAGACATGAATTATTATACACAAAGAACAAGAAAAAACAGAAAGATATGGGGTATGATTTCATTACCGATTACAACACACAATCCAAAGAAGTAGAAAAAATTTTAAGAAAACACTGGACCATTTTACTAAAAGATGAGTCCCTGAATATATTACTTCCAGCACACCTGAGGTTCATATATAGAAAAAAACAATGCCAAACGCAACAAAATTGTTGACAATATAATTGATCCCCCACAATATAAAAAAGGGCTTTGACAAACATAGCATCTCTTAGACATTTTAAATTAAAGGGGTTGTAAACCCTCATGTTTATTAGAACACCTGGCAGTGACCGGCCCCCCAGCCCCCCTGTTTTACTTACCTGAGCCCTGTATTTCAGTTGGCGGAGATGCGCTCTGCCTCTCTCCATGGGGTCCAGGCTCTTGATTGGATAGCTGGATAGCAGGGCAGCCATTGGCTCCCACTCCTGTCAATTAAATCCAATGATGTGGGAACTGGGGGGGCAGGGCTGAGTCCGGCATTCGTGTCTATGGACGCAAATGCTGGACTCGGGAGCGTGCCTACAAGGTAACCCCCTGGGACAGCGCTTCACCTAGCAGGTTATCTGATGCAGGGAGGAGCCGCAAGAGCTTCCGGGGCATCCCAGAAGTTGAGGATTGGGGCCACACTGTGCAAAACGAGCTGCACAGTGGAGGTAAGTATCACATGTTTGTTATTTAAAAAAAATAAAAAAAAACTAGCCCTTACAATCACTTTAAACCCCAGCAAAGACACTAGTCAGTTACTTTTTTAGGGGATTGACATGATAGAATGATAGAGGCACACTGGAGGGGTATGGATAAATTAAAAGAAGTATCAAGAAGGGAGAGCCAATAGGTGCATGAAATGGGGACTTTACATCCTTATGGGTTGAATATAGGCATAAACTTTATCTAACAAATTTTTCACTCCAGTACGATTCATTCCCCCCTCCTCACTTTTTTCTGTTTTACTGCCTATGGGCAGAGAAACAATTGCAAACATTAGAGGTTTTATGTGCCTTTTTTTTCTTAATTGTAAGAGTCTAGAGTTACTCTTTAATAACATGCTTAGTCTCTTTAAGGGACATAAGTAGTCACAGAACCTGAACATGTGAGACATTATTAAATATAGAAAAAAAGAGATTGTGCAAAAACTCAAACACATCAATAAATAATCATACAGAAAACACATAACATGTTAGTGAATAAGTTACTATCAATCAATTTTTATCGTGTAGAAAAAGTCCCAACAAACACAGGATGAACGTTAAAATAAAGAATCCATAAAAACAACTTTACATGCGGGAAACATAAAAACACTTAACTTCAAGAGAGCAAATTTTCCAAGGATGAGGGTTGCTCTCCAGGATTTAGACTGGGAGGGAATATTTGCATTTAAGGGCAGCGCAGTGGTGTAGTGGGTAGCACTCTCACCTAGCAGTAAAAAGGGTTGCTGGTTCAAATCCCAACCACGACACTACCTGCCTGGAGTTTGCATGTTCTCCCTGTGCCTGCGTGGGTTTCCTCCGGGTACTCCGGTTTCCTCCCACACTCCAAAGACATGCTGGTAGGTTAATTGGCTTCTGTTAAAAAAAAATTGGCCCTAGTATATGAATGTGAGTTGGGGACCTTGGATTGTGGGCTCCTTGAGGGTAGGGACCATTGTGGGTGTGCGATGTATGTGTGGAGTGCTGCGTGAATTGGCAGCGCTATATGGGTACCTTAAATAAATAGAGATGATTGTAGATACACACTCACTCAGGTTGAACTGGATGGACTGGTGTCTTTATTCAACCTTACTAACTATGTATGTATGCATTGATAAACACAGAACAGAAATGGGAATTCTTCAAAAAGTCTGTTTGGGACCTCACTGCAAAGTATATTCCCATGGGCAATAAGTTTAAAAGGCTAAAAACAAAACCTATCTGGCTCACGGACAAAGTTAAAAAAGCTATAAACAATAAGAAAAGAGCTTTTAAAAAATATAAAAATGAAAGAACACTAGTGTTGTTTAAATGTTACTAAGAATTTAACAGAATATGTAAAAAGGAAATCAAGGATGAAAAAATTCAAAATGAATGACAGATTGCAAAAGATAGTAGGACAAACCCCAAAAAATTCTTCAAATATATTAATAGTAAAAAGGTCAGGTCTGAGCATGTAGGCCCTTTACAAAAGAATCTATAGTGGGTGACTGGGAACAAAGAGAAGGCAAATTTTGTAAATACTTTCTTCAGCTCTGTGTATACAAAAGAGCATGGGGAAGCACATGTCCATAATGGGGGTGGTAGTGACACAGCCCCGAATGATCCACAATGGCTCAAAAGTGATATGGTCCAGAAATATTTAGACAGAATAAAGGTGGATAAAGCACCTGGACCTGATGGCATCCACCCATGGATCCTAAAAGAATTGAGCTCTGTAATTTCCATTGTATCTAATTTTTAGGGACTCATTAATTACAGGAATACTACCACTGGATTGGCGCAGGGCGAACGTGGTGCCTATATTTAAAAAGGGATCAAAGTCTTTTCCAAGTAACTAGAGACCTGTTAGTTTAACTTCTATAGTCGGGAAGATACTGGAGCATTAATAAAAGATCACATAGACGAGTTCTTGCTCGAAAAAAACATTTTAAGAAATGGACAGCATGGATTCATGAAAGACAGAAGTTGTCAGACAAACCTGATTTCTTTTTATGAAGAGGTAAGTAAGACCTTGGACAGAGGGGTGGCTGTGGACATACTTGGATTTTGCAAAAGCGTTCGACAAAGTTTCCCACACGCGGCTCATGTGTAAGGTAAAGTCTACAGGCTTGGAAATATCAGTTTGTAAATGGATAGAAAAACTGGCTAAAAGACAAAATTCAGAGTAGTGGTTAATGATTCTTACTCTGAATGGTCTAAGGTTATCAGTGGTGTACCCCAAGGTTCAGTGCTGGGACCCTTACTTTTTTTTTTTTATAATTGTATTTTTATTGGTTTTCAAAGATTAAGTACAAAGTTGTAACAAAATGAACATTACATTATCAATGCATGTGCATTATACAGCAATCATAATAGAAAAAAGGAAAACAAAATATAAAGTGACAAATGTAGGTAACAAAAAGTGTTCACATTAACAAAACACATAAATATAATAGATCAATTCCCTATGGTGTGTATAATAAGCGTAATATTGAAGGGAGTCTGGATCCCTGAGATCAGTTCAGGCCATATACACAGGTAGTATAGGGTTGAATTAAGATTAGGATGTACCTGGCGACAAGGGGGTCCCGTATTCCGAAAGATCCCATGGTTCCCATATTTCAGTAAATTTGGAGACACAATCATGTACCGAGGCCGTCAAAAACTCCATTGTCCGAATCTCAGACACCAAATGTAGTAATCTGGACCGTGGAGGTGGAGTATTGGATAACCAGAATAACGGGATAAGTCTCCTGGCGGCTAGTAATATGTAGGATATTAATTTGTTTGTCTTTTTAGATATCCCTGATGGAGGTAAGCCCAAGAGATAGATCAAGGGATCTACCGGAAGGGACACCCCAGTCACCTTTTGTATAAGAAAATGTACATCACACCAAAAGGGTTGGATCAAGGAGCATTGCCAAAAAATGTGGAACAGTGAACCTATATCAGTTCCACATCGCCAACAATGCTGTGAGACTGATGGGTCATACTTGTGAATTACATCGGGAGTTCTGTACCAGAACATGAGAATCTTAATGGTTGTCTCCCTCTGAGTGACATATTTGGAAGATTTAAATGTAGAGGACCAAATTCTATCCCACATCTGTATTGTGACAGGACGGCCCACTAAATGAGACCACCTGCGCATATAAAGATGCAATGTCTCTGTGATGGGAAACGGCTCATGGAGGATACGATAAATACAGGAAATTAAATGCAATTGATGAAGGCCTTGAGCACACAGATATTCAAAAGTAGCAGGCTTATCTAGAGTCAGGGATGGTGATTTAGAATGAAAGAAATGTCTAATTTGCATATAGAAGTGGAAAAGATGTGGTGGTAGGTCAAATTTCTCACTTAAAATGTTAAAGGTACGTAGCTTCCTTGTTATGGGATTAACAAGGTTCCTGAGTTGAAAGAGATGAACATTTACCCATGGGAAAATCCTGCCCAAGGACATACTATCCGATATGAGAGGGTTAAATAATACATTTATGAGAGGGGAGCAGGGAGACATAAGGGAAAAGCGTTTAAGGCAATTACGCCAAATAGTTAAAGTTAGTATCATTGGTCCAGTACACTGACGTTTATATATAGGATCTAGAACAGGGGGAGCGCCCCAAACCAAGGATCCCGGGTGGACCGGGTAAAGTACCCCCTTTTCAATAGCAGACCATTGGTTTGGTGCATGTAAGGAAGACCAAGAGGTAATGGCCCTCAAATGTGTAGCATAATAATATTTAGTGATGTCAGGAGCTCCTAAACCTCCTCTGGACCTAATGGCAAACAACACTGAGCTTGCTATACGGTGCGCTCCGCCATTCCATATGAACTTTAGGAAAGTTCTGTGAAGTGCTTTTAATTGTGTGACAGGTACAGCTATTGGGAGGGTTTCAAAATAATAAAGTAATCTAGGCAGTATAGACATTTTCAAAACATTAATTCTGCCTAAGAGAGACAGGGGGTATTTGGTCCAGTTTGACAGAGACTTATTAATATCTAGTATCAGGGGAGGGAAGTTGGTGTCATATAGGGAGGAATAAGAAGGGGTAAGTAATACACCTAAGTATTTAAGAGAGGTATTACACCATTTGTAGGGGTAAGATTCTTTGAGTTGAGATAATAGTGGCGTTGGAATGTGTATAGGGAGGGCTTCAGTTTTAGAGGTGTTGATTTTGTACCCTGAAATAGCACTAAAAGAGTTCAATACTTTATGTAGTGAGGGAAGGGATATCAGCGGGTTAGTGATTGTGAGCAAAATGTCGTCTGCAAATAACGATAATTTATATTCCCCCTGTCTCATCACCACCCCACTAATATCTGGGTGGATACGGATAAACTCAGCCAGGGGTTCTAGGCACAGAATAAAAAGCAATGGCGAAAGGGGGCAACCCTGTCGAGTTCCATTTGTCATGGGGAAGCCAGGAGACAGGAAGGACGACATTTGTACTTGCGCAGAGACATTCGAATATAAGGCTTCTAAAGCTGTTAAAAAAGGACCAACAAAACCATATATCTTTAAGGTGGCGAACATATAGGGCCAACTTAGCCTGTCAAAAGCTTTTTGTGCGTCTAGACTCAGAATCAATGCCGGTCGGGAGGTTCTATCCAGGAGATCTATCAGATCTATTGTACGCCGGGTGTTATCTCCCGCATGCCTCCCAAGGACGAAACCTACCTGATCCCTGTGTATCAGTTTGGGGATGAATACAGAAAGTCTTGTAGCAAGAATTTTAGTAAATATCTTGTAGTCTGAGTTTAGGAGGGCTATGGGCCTGTAGTTATCCGGGAGGGAGGGGTCTTTTCCAGGTTTAGGGATAACTGATATAAAAGAATGGGAGAACTGTGAATGTGGAGGAGTACCCCTGAGAAAGGAGGCATATAAAGCTAACATGTAAGGAGATAAAATATCAATAAAAGATTTGTAGTATGAGTAAGGCAAGCCGTCTGGGCCAGGAGCTTTGTGTGATGGGAGATTTTTAATTATAGCAAAAAGTTCTTCAGCTGTAACTGCTACATTTAAGCTTTCTAAATCCATTGTAGATAGTTTCGTTAGCTTTATATTGGAAAAAAAAGTCTCAAAATTTCCCTGGGTAAATTCAAATTGATTCTCCGGAGTCAGGCAGTTATACAGTTTATTGTAAAAGTTGCCAAAAATTTTGGACATCTCACGAGGACAGTGAGTTCTAGATCCGTCTGGTTGTATAAGAAAGTCGGGCAAGGAATTAAACGGACGAGGGCATAACTTATTAACTTATTACTAGCATCCTATGGGGTTTATTGGAGAATTCATAAAATTTTTGCTTCATCCACAACATGGATCTAGCTGTTTTGTTAAGTTTTGTTGATCTAATTTGTTCTCTGAGTTGGATGACTTTACGTAGTTTCAGCACTGTGGGACCGCCCAAAAGCCTCCGCTCAGCAGTTACCAGAGCAGACATTAGGGACTGTAATAGGTTGTTTCTATCTCTCTTCAGTCGAGAATCCTCAGCAATACATGTACCTCGGAAAACAGCCTTATGCGCCTCCCACAGAGTAGAAACCTGAGACACCGATCCAGTGTTGAGTAAAAAATACTCTTTCAAGCTATTTGCTAAAGTAGAGCGGGAAACTTCAGACTGCAAAAGGTGATCATTGAAATGCCAATGACAGGATTTAGTGTGGGTCTGAGATAACATAAGATCTAGCATAATGGGTGCATGGTCTGACCATGTAATGGGAGAAATATCTGAATCAACTAAATAGGGAATGAGTGGGGCTGAAATAAAGAAATGATCTAGACGGGAGTACATATTATGAGCTGATGAATAAAACGTAAATTGTTTAGCAGAGGGGTGTTTTATCCTCCATGAGTCGAAAAGTCTATGTGACCTAATACATTTACGGAAGGCATTAGCTTGAGACAGTACTCTTTTAGATGGGGTAGGACTAAAAAGTGTTTGTCTGTCTCTAGTGGGTGACATGACCAGATTGACGTCCCCACCAACTATCATAAAAGGTTGTGAGCAATATTGGGGAGTATCAAAAAGTTTGTTGAGGAAATCAATCTGGCCCGTGTTCGGAGTGTACAAATTAACCAGTGTAAAAGAGGTAGACATGTATTCACATTCTAGAACAAGAAATCTCCCGTGAGGGTCCGCATGAGACCTCCGAACTTTGATAGGGCACGTTTTTCTGATCAAGATTGCCACTCCCGCCCTGCCCGTAGAATCAGAGGCAAGGTAGGAGGTGGGAAAAAACCTGGAGGCAAATCTGAATGATCCTCTTGCCCGAAAATGAGTCTCCTGGATCATCACCACATCTGCGCCTGAAGCCCTGAAATCTTTCAGGGCCATCCAGCGCTTACTAATGGAGCCCAGACCCTTTACATTGTAAGACATAATTCTCAAAGCCATGATTGTGGTCTATCTAGGAATGCTAATATGAACATCGCTAACACTATAAGCATGAAAGTACTTAAAGGAAGAAAAAACATATGTTGCATTTTACGGGTATTAGTAATAGCAAGCAACCTCCCACCTCTAATTATTGAAATACAAACCCCAAGGCAAATCTCTCTTAAAGTGAGATAATAATGACCATGGAGTCTCAATCTGTGAAACACAGCATTGGGTATAATTAAAAAAAATTAAAAAGGAAAAACAAAAAATTAAAATAAAAAGCAAAAAATCAAAAAAGAGTTCAAAACTCTGTGTACCTGAGAAACAGCAATCTCTCAGGAAGCCCTGGACGTAGACCAGGGCCTGGTAGGGACGTGAACGGACTCTCATCTGGTGACTCTATCTGAGGGGATGAGATGGGTCCGCTACTCACCTTGTGCATTTGGTTGCTAATAAAACAAAGTAGGACAATAGTCATTAAAGAAGTAAAAAAAAAAACCTGTAAGTCCTTAAAGAGAAAACAAGGTTAACAAATAAAACAGGTACGTTGAACACTTAAAATTTCAAAACCTTTAGTGAATGCATCTCATGGGATGAGAAAGGATCTTCCCCCGAAAATAAACGGGGCAGAGTCAAAAAAAAAAAAAAACTGGTAGGACCAGTACAGCAACATCGTTTCGTCGGGAAAGAAAAAAAAAGAAAATTCCAGAGGAAACGGAAATGCAAAAAAATTGAGAGAATAGAACCAAAAAAGGAAGTTCCGAGAAATGTTCAGGGGGGTTGTTTAGAGGATCTCAGACGTTGAGGAGTGGAAAACTGCTTCTTAGATTTACCCCGGACAGGGGTCCAGATGCGAGTAGGAGTAGTCGGAGGTGGAACGAGCTTGTGTGGCAGGAGGGATCTTGTCCTCTTACGGGAGAGGGGGGAGACCCAAATTTTTTAGGAAGGCTTTCTGTTTCTTGTAATTCACGTAAAGAGTATTGGGTGCCCTCTTTGGATACTGCTAAATGGAAAGGGAATCCCCAGTAATACGGAATCTTGAGTTGTTGCAAATGTGAGGTAAGGGGACGTAAGTTCCTACGTTTAGCGAGGGTGATGGGAGAGAGGTCGCTAAAGATCTGCAATTTAGCACCCTTGAACATTATTTGGGATTTATTGCGAGTTGCCATAGTCAGTGCCTCCTTACTTTCAAAAAAGTGAAAACGTACCACGACATCTCTTGGCCTAGCTCCAGCCGGAGGCTTAGGACCCAGAGATCGATGGCCCCTATCCAAGCGCCAATCTATATCCACCACTGAGGGAGCTAGAGAGTTGAAAAGGCTCAGGAGGTAGGCTCGGAGCTCAGTATCACCCACCGTCTCGGGTATTCCTCTGAATCGTAGGTTTTGTCTTCTTTCTCTATTTTCTAAGTCCTCCTGTTGTATTTGTAGTTGAGATACGGAAAGGCGTAAAGTATGGTTTTCCTCCTCAATTGCTTGTACGTAATTTATCATTTCGTCGAATTTGTTCTCTAGAGTGTCTGGGACCCTTACTTTTTAATATCTTTATAAATGATATTGGGTCTGGGATCAAAAGTAACATTTCTGTTTTTGCAGATGACACCAAGCTATGCAGTGGAATAACGTCCTTACAGGATGTCTCCAATTTACAAGCCGACCTCAATGCACTGTCTAATTGGGCGACTATGTGGCAGATGAGGTTTAATGTTGAGAAATGTAAAGTTATGCACTTGGGGGCTAAGAATATGCATGCATCATACATACTAGAGGGAGTACAATTGGGGGAATCTGTGGTGGAGAAGGATCTGGGGGTTTTGGTAGATCATAAGCTCAATAATGCATGTAATGCCAAGCTGCGGTTTCCAAAGCGAGCAAAGTCCTTTCTTGTATTAAGAGAGTTATGGACTCCAGAGAGATAGATATCATTTTGCCCCTGTTCAAATCATTAGTAAGACCTCATCTAGAATATGCAGTTCAGTTTTGGGCACCAGTTCTCAAAAAGGATATTGGGGAACTGGAGAAAGTGCAGAGAAGGGCAACCAAACTGATAATAGGCATGGAGTAGCTCAGTTATGAGGAAAGATTAGAGGAACTGAATTTATTTACTCTTGAGAAGAGGAAAATAAGGGGGATATGATCAACATGTTCAAATATATAAGGGGTCCATATAGTGAACTTGGTGTGGAGTTATTCTCTTTACGGTCAATCCAGAGGACACGGGGCACTCTTTACATCTAAAGGAAAAGAGATTTCATGTCCAAATACGCAAAGGTTTCTTCACAGTAAGAGCTGTGAAAATGTGGAATAAACTCCCTCCAGAGGTGGTTCTGGCCAGCTCAGTAGATTGCTTTAAGAAAGGCCTGGATACTTTCCTAAATGTACATAATATAACTGGGTACTAACATTTATATGTAAAATTGATCCAGGGAAAATCCGATTGCCTCTTGGGGGATCAGGAAGGAATTTTTTCCCCTGCTGTAGCAAATTGGAGCATGCTCTGCTGGGGTTTTTTGCCTTACTCTGGATCAACTGAGGGTATAAAACTGGGTATATTGGATTGTGCAATATTTTTTATTTTATTTATTTATTGTTTTTAAGGTTGAACTGGATGGACTTGTGTCTTTTTTCAACCTGACTAACTATGTAACTATGTAACTTTTACTTAATGTGTTAAAAAGTCCCAAAACAGACACAATGAATTTGAAATAGGATGACAATGAAGGCAGCTTCTGATGCAGCCCCTGGAAATCTGCAATGGTGACTGATCAATGCTGATCAATGCCTAATATCCGAACAGAGAAGTGCATAGAAATTCTCAAAAACCTCCAGGCAGACCTATTGTTAGCGGGATCGACTCAATAACGTCCCAAATAGGAAAACTCATAGATTTTTTTTTTTCTTACAGCCTCTAGTAAGTAAGACTCCGGCATTTTTAAAAGATTCCAGACAAATCATTAATGAAGTCTCTGCTATTAATATAGAGAGAGAGGTCTTGCTTGTCACAGCCGACGTCTCTTCTCTGTATACTATTATCCCAAACTAAATAGGATATATGGCAGTTAGATTTTTTCTGAATAAAGATCAGACTATAAAAAACCCCCGAAGGAATTTATTCTGAGATTATTAGAATTTGCCATGGAGAATAATTATTTCTATTTTGGAGAAGATTTTTATTTACAATCCACTGGTGTTGCGATGGAGGCAAAATTTGCCCTGAGCCTGGCCAATTTATTTATGGCTTTATGGGAAAATTATTTTTATTTTCATGTGGGGACTCACGCCTCTTGTTTTGGAAACACTTTATTAATGATGCCTTCTTTTTGTGGGGGGGGGGGGGCGATGTGGAGTCTCTACATGAATTTATGGGGTGGATCAATGGGGTGTCAGATGTACTTATCAGTTCAGTGCATCTTCCATTCCCTTTTTAGATTTAGTGATTTATATAAAGAGCAGAATTCTCTGTTGACCAAGACACACTTTAAGTCTACTGATCGGAATGGTTACATTCCTAGAGAAAGTTGCCATCACCCTAGCTGGCTAAAAGCTATTCCTAAGGGACAGTTTCAAAGAATCAAAAGAAACTGTTCGAAGCTGGAGGATTTTTCAATACAGGCTGAACCCCTAACTAAACGCTTTATAGAGAAAGGCTATAATCAGGATAGTCTGAAACAAGAATTAAAAAAGGTCCGAGATATGGATAGAAGTCAATTATTGATACCAAGGATTAGAGAGCCAAGGGAGAATAACCCATATGAATGGGCTTTTGTTACGACTTTTTCTTCACAGTACTAGTGGATCAATAAGATTATGAAGAAGCACTGGCAAGTGTTAAAAAGTGACAACATTCTGGGTCCTGAACTTCCAGATCAACCTAACATAATTTTTAGGTAAAACACCACACTTAAAGATACTTTGGCACCAAGCAGTATAAATCCGTCTAAAATGGGTATGTTTGGAAACCTGAAAGGCTTCAATCCATGTAAAAGGTGCAAAATGTGTAGAACATCTAGTGTTATCTACCTATTAATTTGTCCATGTGGGCTCCAATATGTGGGGAGAACCACACAAGCTTTAAAGGTTAGAATAGGTGAACATTTGACTAATATCCGTAAAGGATTCATTGGCCATAATGTTTCTAGACATTTTTATGAATGTCACAGGAGGGACCCCCCTGAATTGAAAGTCATAGCCATAGAAAAGTACTCTCTCCACTGGAGAGGTAGTAATTTCTAGAAGAGAAACTCAATGTATTTTTGACCCTTACAATCCTATGGCGCTCAATATAGAATGGGACATCAACTGTTACATTAATAACAGTTGAATATATAATCTATTCCATTTATTTATTTTTTATGGCATAGGTAGCGCTGACCCCATCCTTAGGGGCTGTCAGACGGGACAGTTCTACAGCTAGATTGGTATTATTGATAAATTTTTTGTACATGGGTATTACTCAATGATGATTTAGAATTAACACATTGTTTTGGTGTATTTGAAATTCAGATTATTATTTGTTTTCAATTTGTGAAGTTTCTCATTTTCATTATTATTAATTATTATAAAATAAAAGGTGTAGCACTAAAATAATATATACCCCATCCTTAGGGGCTGTCGGACGGGACAGCTATACAGCTAGATTGGTATTATTAATTAATTTTTTTGTACATGGGTATTACCAGCTCAGCTCAATGAAGATTTAGAATTAACACATTGTTTTGGTGTATTTGAAATTCAGATTATTATTATTTTTTTTTCAATTTGTGAAGTTTCTCATTTTCATTAATTATGATTAATTATTATAAAATAAAAGCTGTAGCACTAAAATAATATATAAACAATAAAGTCCATCAATAGTAAAAAATGGAGATATCGATTGAATCCAAAAATCTTCATCCAACAAAAGGTAAAGCGGATAGAATAGCCACCACCAACATCCAAATCAACTGACCCTTACCGTCAGTTTGTAGGGTACACACAAAGTAAGCATTGGTGAATGGCCCCAGCACCGATCGATCCACTCAGCTAGCAGCTAAGCCTATTCATCTCTCTATGATCAAATAACTTAAACTTCCACCGACAGCTCCAGCATCCACATGTATATATGGAGAAATAAAAACGCTCATTGCGCAGATATCCAAAAATGGGATTTATTATATAAAAAGAAGGCTGGTAAACTCACAGTATTAAAAGGACCGCCAAGCATGTAGAAACATAACGGTGTTTCCAACCGAAAAGATGTCCGCCACGTCTCCAATCAGCATACCGCGTCACACGTCCTGAGCTCCACTCGATGTTTCGACATAAGGATGCGTCATCAGGGGTGTGGTTTAGGGCATGTGAGATGGTCAATTTATAGGGGATAGACCAGCTGCAATACCGGAAGTCAGATGCGCTCCACAGACCTGAAATAGATTACATTTCAGAAATAGGAAGACGCAGCAAACCTCTGGGCATTAAAAACAGATACTTGGTGTTAAAATTGCAAAATGTAAGCATAAAAAAATATCACTGAAAAGAGATTATTGAGCACAAGGACAGACAATAACATCTAAACTTGGAAAAAAAGGGGACGTGGAACGGAACCGAGAAGCGGCGACATCTAGTAGTGGAAATACAAATTACAATCACAAATACAAATGAAAAATCTAAATACAGAGAGAATAACACATTTTTTAAGGCAATCAACATAGAAACCAAACCCTAAGAAGGGACAATGACATATATCTATTAAACATATTTCTAAATAATGATATGATAGAAGAATAATATAATAAAATAAAATAATAATAATAATAAATAAAAGTCAACTGTTGTTAATAAAGGAATTGATATCCCATTCAACATTCATTCCAAAAGGAGTGAATGTTTAGGCTTGATATATCCACCTGGTTTTTAACCTAGAGACCCCCCCAACCATATTACTTCCCCTCCAATGGCCAGAAAATTTGACAATCCCCAAAAAGGTAGTACCTTCAGGGTTGCAATTATGTTCCAGGGCATAATGCTTAGAGAGGCTATGCTTAAGAAACCCTATCTTAATATTCGCAACAGGTTCTTTCAACCTTGTCTGTAACATGCGTTTAGTGTGCCCAATGTACTGGAGACCGCAGGGACATTGAACGATGTACACAACATACTTAGTAGAACATGTAATAAATGGTTTTATGGGAAATATTTCCTGAGTGGAGGTGGACTGAAATGACTCAGTTCTCCTATTCTTACTGGCATTTAGTTTACAAATGGGACACTTTCCACAAGGAAAATATCCCCCCATGTTCTGAAAAAAACAAGTTGCTTTGGAGGGTCCACCACATTGGGGCCAACTACAATTTCAAGGGAGGAACCCCTCTGTATACCACATGGGGCAACTCAGGTAGGTTAAAACCTAGAACCCTATCCCCTTTCAGAACCTTCTAGTGTCTTTGTATGATTTTCTTTAATATCATAATGCTGATTAGAGTATGTGGTGGCAAGTGAGTATTTAAAACTCTCATCCACCCTTTTAAACTTACCAAGAGGACCTCCCTATTTTTATCGAGAGCCAATCTGAATGCGCCTTCCAGTTCATTGGAATCATATCCCTTTTCCAGAAACCTCTTTCTGAGTATTGAGGATTCCTGCACAAAATCTTGTAGATATTGATAGATAGATATATGTCATTCTCCCTTCTTAGGGTTTGGTTTCTATGTTGGTTGCCTTCAAAGATTTCTTACTATCTCTGTATTTAGATTGTTCATTTGTATTTGTGATTGTAATTTGTATTTTCACCACTAGATGTCGCCGCTTCTCGGTTTCATTCCGCATCCCCTTTTTTTCCCAGTTTAGATACTGTTATTGTCCTTTTGCTCAATAATCGCTTTTCAGTGATATTTTTTATGCTTACATTTTACTAATTTTAGCATCAAGTATTTGTTTTTAATGCCCGGAGTTTTGCCGTGTCTTCCTATTTCCGGAATGTAATATGTTTCCGGTCTGTGGAGCGCATTTGACTTCCAGTATTGCAGCTGGTCTGTCCCCTATAAATTGACCATCTCACACACCCTAAACCACGGCCCTGATGATGCATCCTTATGTCGAAACGTCAGGTGGAGCTAAGGACGTGTGACGCGGGATGCTGATTGGAGACACGGAGGCCATCTTTTCGGTTGGAAACACTGTTATGCCTTCTTTTTATATAATAAATCCCACTTTTGGATTTCTACACAATGAGCATTTTTATATTTCCATATATACATATGGATGCTGGAGCTGTCCATGGAAGTTTAAGTGATTTGATCATTGAGAGAGAAATAGGCTTAACTTCTAGCTGAGTGGATTGATCAGTGCAGAGGGACTGCTGGGGCCATTCACCAATGCTTACTTTGTGTGTACCCTACACACTGATGGTAAGGGTCAGTTGATTTGGGTGTTGGTGGTGGCTATTCTATCCACTTTATCTGTTGTTGGATGAAGATTTTTGGATTCAATCGACTTCTCAGTTTTTTATTATTGATGGACTTTATTGTTTATATATTATTTTAACGCTACACCTTTTATTTTATGTTTCGTTATTATGTCCAGTAATATAGTGTCAGCTGCTTTTTCTTTTGTTTATTGTATATTTTTTAGCACAACAGATTTTTTTGTTTTATTATTAATTATTGTTATTATCATAAATTATTTTTTTTATCATAGTTCTGGTGGTTGGATTGCTCTGTGTAATACTAAACATCACCCTGTGATATTATTGCTTGCCAGAAGAATCTTGCTATTTATGGGATAATATTCTGGTGAATTGTACATCTGATCAATTCAAGAAGTGTCTTATTAATATCTCTCAGGTGTAGGATCCAGCATGATATTTGACATTTATTTCGTGGTAACTATATGTATATAGAAACTTAGGAAAACGCATCAAAAGAATTGCATTTTTTATAAACTTTTATATTTTTCGTTTTTAAAATTTATTGAGACGTGTTTAATGTGGCGGCTCATGTGGAACCATTTTTAGTATTGTTTATGATTATTATTGCTTTTTAAATATGTATTTTAAAACAAGTTTGCCGCATAAAAAACTATGTAATGTGTGACACCTGATTTCAACAGATGAATTCTGCACCTCTGGTATCTCCCCTGCCTAATATAAATTAAGTGGTGTTTGACATCCCAGAGACATCTCCGTTCCCAGTCGATGCTTGTTACAGGGAAACACATCAGTTGGAGAGAATCTTGTGACATCACCACGCAACAGCCGGCAGTTTGATAGCTTGTAGCTGTGTGTTGCATTGTATTTCTTCGATGTGCTTAAAGAAAAGTAAGATGCCATCTGGCTTTTTTTAGCTTACTTCTCCATTCAGATATTAAGCATTGACCAGTCACCATTGCAGATTTCCAGGGGCTGCATCAGAAGTTGCCTTCATTGTCATCCTATTTCAAATTCATTGTGTCTGTTTTGGGACTTTTTAGCACATTAATTATAAGTTGTCTTTATGGATTCTTTATGTTAAATTTCTTCCTGTGTTTGTTGGGACTTTTTCAACACGATAATAATTTATTCATAGTGACTCATTTACTCACATGTTATGTGTTTTCTGCACGATTATTTATTGATGTGTTTTTGCGCAAGCTCTCTTTTTTTCTATATATGTTTGTGAATTGAGTATGTAATTCTTTGAGATAGCAGCATACATACACACAATTTTTTTCACTTTCACTTTTTTTACATGTAAATTGTATTTTTTACACAACATTTTTCTTTACAATGTTTTTACAGTATACAAGACTACATGTTACATTCAACATTAGTTAAGGCGATTAGGTTAAGAGTACAAATTAAGAGAGGCATGTATAAGCAACAAACAATTGTTGTGATCAACTAGATAACATAGGCTTATATCCACCCAGCCTAAGGGGGTGCAAGTTTTGGAGTGTACAGGAGAGTGGGGTGCCTAGCGCACTCAGGCATTTTGTTCGAGTACTGTATAATGCTTACACCGGTCTCCCGACCGAATAGTTTTAAGGAGACGAACTCGGATGTTGACTGACCCTAACAGCCCATTCCTCCACCCCAAGGGGAGCTCACTGTGGAGAGAACGGCTCTGGGCAACCACTCATGAAAAGCTTAGAGGCCGGTCGGGAGGACCAGTATGTCCCATCTACTGTAACTGCTGTGGTATGCAGGATAGGCGTATCACTATTGAGCAGCCTTATTCATTGCACCATAACATTGGCCAGTTGTACCTCTTGATAACAAATCAACGAGAAGAACAATTGGCGAAGCAAGGGTAGTAGCCTTAGTTCTGTGAGGGTAATCTGTTGGAGGCGAGGCTATAATTAGGCGTCTAAGCTGTACGCCTCCAACCCCGCCTTCTCCTAAACAGATTCAAGTGGATTCATAGGGACCAGGTCCCTGGGTGAGCAGAGATACAGTACATGCTGGTCCCTAGGGTATCACGTGTCGGATTTTAAGTGCCCTACATCTCAGAAGAGATTGTTATGGTTATGAAAGCTAAACGAATGTCACCAGCTAAGGTCCACCATGAAGGATACATGCCAGGGAGAGATGAGTCATCTCCAAAAAGCAAGAGAGAGGAAAGAAAAGTAAGGAGAGAAAGGGGAGAGTAGAGGGAGGAAGGTCACCTAGAGAGTTGACATGAAATCGGGGTCTTCTAGCTGCCTGGGTATAATGGTGTACCAATGTAGGCCGCACAGGGTTTCCAAATTACCGGTAATTCAAACTTGCGGGATTTGTCTAGAAGAATGCTAACAATCTTCTCCTGGGCCATGATCTTATGCTTTACTGCAGAGATTGGTACCGAGTGCCTTTTCCAGTTCCTGGCTATGATGATTTTGGCTCCTAGGAGCATATAGAAGATCAATGTTTGTGTGTTTTTGGGTATTTTCTTTACCTGGTGGTTGAGGAACCTGTGGGACTGCGACCTCTGTGACCTTTCACAATATGTGGAAGAATCTGTTCCAAAAGTTTTGTAGTTGTGGGCAGGTCCACCATATGTGGAATAGTGGGCCTATATGGCCGCATCCCCTGAAGCACATAGGAGACAAATCGGGAAAAGTTTAGCGAGGGTGGAGGGGACTCGGTACCAGCATGTGATAATCTTAACATTGGCTTCCATCAGGGAAATGTTCATGATGCCCTTGAATGACCTGTGATACCACTTATCTAGGTTCCACTCATCCACCAGGTCTTGTTCCCAGAGTCTGGTGTAGAGAGGTTCATTTGGGGCCCTGGCTAGTGAGGCAGAGGCAATGGAGATACCCCCCCTCTGATCCTTGATGTTGGAGCACCATGTCTCGCATGCTGTCAGTGTGGGGGGTTCAGGTTTATTCTGCCATATGGACTGCAAGAAGTGTGTACTTTGGGTCAGTCTATATCTCTCTGAGTTAGGCATTTCTAATTTGCTAATGCAGTAGAAGGGAGGGGCCCCATTGAGTTGAGAAAGTGCCCTATTCTATATAAGCCCTTATCGAGCCACCATTTGAAGGCCAGGATGTTTTGGCCAGGGGGAAAGTCTGGATTATGGAATAAGTGAGCAAGTGGACGGTAGGGGGATGTCAGAGTAGAATGTTTCTTGTGTCTTTCCCATACTGCCATTGAGTGGGAGAGAGTTGGTGCTAGTATCGCTGCTCTAAGGTGGGGGGACCAAAGCAGATAGTCTATTGTGTATCGCAATATCGCTTGTCTCTCCATTAGTAGCCGATCTGGTTTAGGGCCGCGTGAGTAGGCAATGTAGATCTAAGCTATTTGTGCCACCTGATAATACCACCAAATGTTCAGAAGGGATAGGCCTCCCTGGGATTTGAGTCTAAAGAGTATGTACTTGGAGCAGCATCTACCTTAGGATCCCCATATGAATTTCAGGATAGCGGATTGGAATCGTAGGAGTTGCAATTTTCTAATCGGGATTGGAAGGGATCTAAAGAGATACAGAAGACGTGGTAGGAGGGTCATTTTGATGGAGTTCACCCTACACAGCCAGTATAGATCATGTTTTGACCATGTGGACATGTCTTCTTCTAGTTTTTTAAACAATGGGGGGTAATTGTTGGAGTATAACTGGTCAAATTTGGAGGTTAAGTTAAAACCCAGGTAGGGGATAGAGGTCGGGCTCTGGGAAGAGAGGCCAGGACGGAGTGAGCAGCACAGAGTCTGTCTAAGTTGAGACGCATACTATACCCTTACATTGGTTAGTGTTTTGAAGGCTTGGAATAGAGCGTGTGAGTACCCCATTGTGGGGAGTGTATTTTATTTAGTTTTAATAAATTTACAAAACGATATCACACTATCAGGTTTTTTCTCTTGTATATGTCTGTGGAACTGCATTGGAGATTGACATTTGGTAATCAGCACAGAGCCCGGGGGTGGCTCCTAAGCGTGTTTTGACTCAGTGTAGCAGCTGAGTCACACGCTTTGAGGTGAGCAGAATTACCTGGGGGGGGGCATTGAATTGCACCAGAGCATGCTTTGCAGCACCTAGGATTTTATGAGCATGTTGGAAAACACCATCAACAGACACTTATTATACACATTTTTTTTATATTGATTCACAGGATTTTTTTCATCACCAATCACTTTTAATACTATTTATCAGGACTGTTTATTATGTCAGTTTGTGGAACACTAAACACCTTTTGAACCTTTGTATGCACTTCAATAAATGTACGTAATTTTTATGCACTTTGCACTTTAATGCATTTGGTTTATATTTATTGATAATTTACATATGCATACATCTATATGCTTTGGATCTTTGGATTTGTCACTATTTGATTCACTCAGAGAGATTATTTATTTGCACATATTTTTAGAGTCAAGAGACTTTAGATTGATACAGTTCACTCTAGCGCAGCGTATTTTTTCTTTTAAGTCAGGGGGAATTGATATGTTCAGAGCCGAGGATTTGGATACATTGACCTGAAGACCCGAGGCTGCACCAAATTGTTTAAGGAGCTTAAGGATGTTAGGGGTGGATATAAGGGGTGATGTGACGAAGAGGAGCAGGTCGTCTGTGACTAGGGTGAATTTATGTTCTTGAGGACCGCATATGACTCCCTTAATGTCAGGGTAGTTTTGTATGGCAACCGCCAGTGATTCTATGGTGATGGCGAAAATCAGGGGTGATAAATGGGTAGCCCTGTCTGGTGCCTTTCACTATGTCAAAAATATCTGAATATCTTTCCTGCATTCTCACTTGAGCACTCGGGTTGGAGTAGAGGGAATGTAGAATGCCTAGGAAATTGGGGCCTAGTCCCCATCTTTCCAGAACCATGAAAATATATGGCCATGTGACCGTGTCAAAAGCTTTCTGAAGGTCAATGGAAAGCAAAAACCCCTCCTGAGGGGCTCCCCCATCCCAGGGAGAACTCAGTAGGGTTATTACGTCTATAGCCCTTTTCACCTGGTTCGGTCCCTGTCTCCCCGGGAAAAACCCTGCTTGATCCTTGTGGACATACTGGGCTATGAATGAGGAGAGTCAGTTTGCAAGTATTTTCGTTAAAAGCTTAAGATCATTGTTTATCAGGGAGATCAGGTGATAGTTGCCAGTCACAGTGGGGTCTTTTTCCGGCTTAGGTATGACCGAAATATATGCCAGGTTCAAGGATTTCTCTAGGGGAGATCCCAGCTGTAGGGAGTTAAAGAACCGGACCAGGTAAGGTGTCAGGGTATCGGAAAATTTGTTGTAGTATCCCACTGAAAACCCATCTAGGCCAGGGGCGGAGCCTTGTTTGAGTGTCTTAATGGTCTCAATAACCTCCAAGGAGGTAATAGAATGTTCTAGGAGAGCTGTGTGATCAGCCGAGAGTTTGGGGAGAGACATGGTATCGAGGAATTTTTCTAGGCGGATAGGGGAGCAGGGGTTCTTTGTCTTTATATAGGGAGGCATAGAATTCCTGGAAACATTCCATAATACATTGGGGGTTTTGTGTTAGTGAGCCAAGGGCATGCAGATTTGGGGGTAAGCCAATGGGGGGTTTTTTGGGGGTCAGTTTAGAGGCCAGTTTAGAGCCAATTTTATCCTTTTGGGAGTAAAACCTCACGCCAGACCAACAAAGGTATTTTTGACTTCGGTGGTAAGAGCCAGGTTTAGGTTCAGATGGGCTGCTTCTATTTTTTGCAGGGATATTCAAGTGTGTTCTCCTTTGTTACGTTTACATAACTCATGAAATTCTTTGGTGAGGTTATCTATGTCGGCTTGGTGTTCCCTTTTTATACGGGAGGATAACTGTATGATCTTGCCTGTTATTACCGCCTTGTGGGACACCCATAAAGTAGCTGGGGAGATTGCTTCAGTGTCAATCATGTGGAAGTAATCCTGAGAGTTACTCAAAAGCGTCTCATTGAGTCGCCACTTAAATTCCCTTTTTGAGTTATTGGAATAGCAGATGGAAAGAGTCACCATGGAGTGATCTGAGATAGGAGAGTCCCTGATAGTTGACTTTACTGCAAATGGTATGTGTGCGGCTTGAAGGAATACATGATCTATCCTGGCATAGGTCTGGTGGGAGCAGAGTAATGGGTGTATTCTTTGGAATGGGGATTGAGTTATCTCCAAATGTCAACCAGTCCTGAGTCATAGAGAAGTTTGGCTATTTTTAGGCTTTGTTTAGGGGGCCGTCTGGTACGAGGTCAGCCAAAACCCAATTTGTTGAGTGAGAGATCAAGTGCTATGTTTGAGTCTCCCCCGAGGATAATGATTCCTTCTAGCTGCTGTTCGAGAGAGTGCAACATGGAGGCAAAAAATTTTGCTTGAGCACTATTCAGGGTGTAAAACGAAACAAATGCGTATAGCATCCAATCTATCGTGCCTTTTACCAAAATATATCTGCCTGAGGGGTCTCTGGTTACGTGTGAAATAGAGAAGTTTAAATGTTTAGAGAAACAAATGGCTACTCCTTTTGTTTTATTCAATGCATTGAAGAGGTAAAACTGAGGGAAGTGTTGGTGGATAAAGGATGGGTTGTAAGATGTAGGAAAGTGGGTCTCTTGGAGCAAGAGGACATCTGATTTTTGGGAATTGGTATGGTTTGACTGGAGAGATGAGGCCCTGTACATTATGTGAGACTATGTGCAGTTGAGAAGGTGAGGTGTTATTTACGGGCATGGATCAGAGGAGGAGGTAGCTACCGCATCTGTACAGGTCTTACCCTGTGTGGAGCAGGAGAATACTTTCTGATTTGGAGAAAACTTGATGTCTAGGTGACCTTTGAGAGAGAGGAGGAGAAGAAGAGATTGAATGTGGAAGAGGTGGACCTTCTGGAAGTAAAAACGAGAAACAAAACATGTTAACCTCAAAAAACAAGAGGAAATTAAATCCCAAACCCCCGATGGTGTATGGGAGCCCATTCCCACACACCCTAAACACCTTCTCCAGAAACAACATTTGAAGATTCCCCCAGGGGTCAGGAGAGAGGTAGCAGTCACCGACATGGAGTAGAAAATATTCCCAGTCAGCGACAAGTGGAGGAGCAGGACATCCGCTTCGGCCACCTCAATTTACAGTAGCGGTAATGTGTATGAGGGCAGAGCCCCTAAAAAATTCTAGGGTTCCTGAGGGAAGAGGTCCCCCTGGACCCCAGAGCCGACCAGGGTCCCCCGAAGGGGATTCAAACTGGTACGGATCAGGGGTAGAGCCCACCCCACCAGGGTAGTACAGTGCAGCAAGCTAAGTGAGACACCTAGCCTGTCACTTCAGCCCAGAAGGCATTCTGAAACTTTATGACAAAACATGTCATATATATAAGCAGGTGTCTATATGTTGGGCTACAAATAGCGAAAACCAGTGGAACTGAAAACGTTCAATGTAAAAACCAGAAGAGGAACAGTCTTGTGGACCTAAAACAAGGAGAAAGAACAGCACTAAAAAGTGAGTTCAGCATTCCCCAACCGTGTTGTAGGGTCAAGGAGGGCTATGCCAAGTGTAACTTTTTCAAGCAGAGGAGGATATGTCCTTCGAAGGACCTGGATGGATCAGGGATGATCAACAACAGGTCCTGGAGGGACCCAGACATCGGGTCCTAACTAGGGTGGCCTGGAGTCCATGGACTTCTTGGAGAGGTGCTTCTGCCACATTGGGGTGATGGGGCTGGACGGTGGTAGTTTCTTAGATGACGGGTTGGAACCTCTGCTGGTTGGTGTTGTCATGTAGTCTTCGGAGATGAGGCCCAGTTGGAGCAGCAGTTTTTCCCCATCTACAAACGATGAAAGCCGTAGGGTTTGTTATTCAGGGAGAATGAAAAGCGAAAGGGAAAGGACCATCTGTAAGTGATAGATTTCTGGGTCAGCACTTGCAGGAGCAGTTTCAGAGCTCTCCTTTTCTGTATGGTATAAGGAGATAAGTCCACAAAAATTTGTTTGGGATGACCTTGGAAAGCAAGAGAGCCTTTTGCCCAGGAGCAATGCATCACCTCTTCCTTCACTTTGTAGAAGTGTGGCTTAACGATAATGTCTCTGGGGAGGCCATCTTAGCGGGGCGGCTGCAAGGCTCTATGGGCCTGGTCCATCTCTAGGCGGTGGTCTGGGATGTTAGGGATGAGTTCCTTTATAAAAGAGCGTACTATTTGATCAGTGTCTTTGAAGGATTCAGGGACCCCCCTAATGCGGAAATTATATCTCCTCAATCTATTTTCAAAATCGTCAATTTTGGAGAAAGAGTTGTCAAGCTGGTCGTGTAAATCCTGAATTCGGGCAGTATTCTGGTTCACTCTAATTACTGTCTGGTCTGCTTTAGTTTTGATTGTTTCAATTCTTGCACCTAAATGCTGTAAATAAGCCTGGATGGCGGTGGTGATTTGGTTAGCGGTTTGAGAGAGAGACCCCTGCCTGGACAGCATTGTGGCAAACATTGTCATCATGGAGAAGTCCTGGGGCATAGAAGGGAGGCCCCATGTGGAGGCCTTACAGCCCTCTGGGCAGGCAGTGAAATCCTCCATAGAGAATAGGGGCATGTCTTCCAGGGTTCTGCTGATGAGGGATTCTGTGGAGGTGGGAGACAGGCAATTGTGGATGTGTGTACACACTGCGGGGCCAGATTGCCCGGCCAAGCAGACATCCTGGTCTGCTATTGAGTCCTCCATCTCCAGCTCTCCTCATGTGGAGGCAGCCAGCACCATCTTGGCTGAGGCCATGGGTCGTGGTCCGGCATCTAGAACTCGGGAGAAGTTTGTGACAGACCTTGCCGGGAGAGAGACTTTTGGAGGGGACTGTATGCTAGTCTCTTGCCGATCGATCGTGGGCCCTGGCATTTGGGGGAACGGTGCTCTTTGTGAGCTGTATGCCTGGGGACCCTTGAGGTGGTATTACTGTGGATTTGGGTCCTGGTCCCCCAGGACACACAGACTCTGGGGACCCTGGATTTGCCATATTGGAATAGTGACTGATTCATACCATTGGGACTCCTATTGTTAAATGCTAATGTCATCAATTCCAGCTACCTGTCTGTTGTCTGCTAAAATGTGTATTGTAAATAAGTCTCTAGTATGGGATCTAAGAGTCATTAGATCCCCATTGTTGTTTGTGTTTAATTAACTCTGCTATTGTGATAATGTTGATTGGGGGTTCTAAGCTACAAGATGGCCAGTCTGGCCTAAAGGTCATGTCTGAGTCATCTAGGCTGTCTAAAGGGATTAGTTAATTAGCCCATGTTAATTAGGTTAATTAGGTTACAGGTGTATTGTTAGAGTAATATGAGCCGGAGGTATGCACCTCCACTGTTAGTGTATAAAAGAGCCTGTATATTGCAATAAAAGAGATTCCTGGTTGAACTTACATACAGCCTGCCTGGTGTTTGTTCTGAGCTATCACAACTGGGTTAGAACGGCACATAGCTGTAGTTCTAATCCCGGAGCATTGGATGACCGAACAATCAGATGTTGCGATCTGCAATCTGATTCTATAGCTGCAGAGGAGTGTCGGGAGAGTGGAACCGAGCGAGCAAGGGGCTCGTTACATTGGTTGGCAGCCATGAGATTTGCTCTCCAGTTACTGGGACACTCCAAACCAGCCTGCAGGAGAGCCAAACTGAAAGACTTACTTGAGAGCCGTGGAGGGAATGGTGGGATCGTGCTTCCTTGCCGCGAACACATCCAAACCATCACCTGGATCCAAGGTCCAGATAGCAGGAGAGGAGAAATACCAGCCACCACGGATGAGGAATTCAGAAGGAGGTTGCGAGAAATGCAGATGCAGCACAGAGGACCAGTATCAGAGCAGGTCCTGCTAGGATGGTTTGATTCTATCCGCTGTGAACTCTGGAAGGAAGCGCTAGCCCGTGAGCAGCGAAACCAGGGAAAAGTTCTCCCCTCCATCCATGTGAGGTACTGGTCGCAGTATGAAGTGCGAATGCTGTTTTTGGGGGAACAGCCGAACCAGGAGTGGACAGCCGAGTTAAGCAGGCTGATCCGGGCAGAAATGCGGTTGGACGAGAGTTACAGAGCCCTCCAGTGGTATGTAGCCCAAGTGTGCCCGTGGACAGCGGATGACAGCCCCACGGAAGGCTTTGACTACGATGGCCTGGGATTGTTATACTGGAGGCTGTCCAGGGACCCTGACTTTGGGAGTGATCGGGAGTGACGTTTGGAGGAAATAATGGAGCACAGAGAGCGAAGACTGAATGTCTCGGAAGTGCACTGGGCACAGGAAGATTTGGAGTTTCTGGCCGTTCAGGAATGGGAGCTTGAGATTGCCTACAGACAGCTGTTAGACTCTGCTCAGCAGCATGGTGGGGCTCCCTTTGCCTGGGACTATCAGGAAATACCAGTTGACAACTCTGAAATCCTGGCTGAAGAGTTGACAATGTGGCAGAGTAACAGTGTGCTTTGCCAACCTGGCCCCGCAGCTATGGAGGCGGAGGTCTTATGGCGGCTGCAGCAAGTGCTGACTGACCTTGATGAACCTGTTTCTGCATTGGATGATCTTGGATGGAGGAATGTGCCTGTCCAGCAGAATGCCAGAGAATCGGCAGTGGAAAATCTGAAGATTGGCGTCCTCAAACCTGAAGTGCTGACAACAGGGCAGAGCTCTGCTAACCTCTGCCCAGCACTGATAGCATCTTCTGGGTTCCACGGAGAGGAGATGGTAAACCTTTATCCCCAGACACCAGTTGCAGAGACAGGGGATTTGATAGACTTTACTGCTGAGGAAGAACAACCTGGTGAGCCTCCAGCAGAAGAGGAGCTGTTATCAGGGCCATACTTCACTGTGCTCTGCCCAGCACCAACAGAAGTATCTGTGAAGTTACAAGGAACTTCCCCAGCTGAAGCGCTGGCAACTGAACAGAGGGTCCAAGACCTCTGCCCCACACCTGTGGCAGTTTCGGATGCTCAGGGTGAGAAGGTGGCAATCACTTCCCAGCAGCAGATACAGGGGGAGAAGGGAGAGGAGGTGTGTGTTGTCCCTCCCCAACAGTTAGCCGGAGCAGATGGTGTGGGGTTTCCAGCAGAAGGGCTGGCAACAGGGCCGAGTACTGCTGGCCTCTGCCCTCAACTTACAGAGGATGGATTTCCTGTGAAGGTGGATGGGACTTCATTCTCCACCTATATACCCCAGGGATGCTGGGCAGTCAGCCCAGATCCCCAACAGCATGACGGGGTGAGCCCAGACACCCTGTCCTCTCTCCAGCGGAAGAAAGGACTCCAGGGAGAAGGCCAGTCCAGGCCTCTCCCCAGTGGCAGATATGTTCTCTGAGAGAGGCAGAGGTTGGCTGGGTGAGTAATGCTTTGTTTGGAACAATTTGTTTGGGGTACTGTGTGGGTACAGGCATTAGAGGACTGGAACTACTGACTAACTTCGGAGTCAACCCGTCTGGGGTCTCCTCCTGTGTTAGTCTCCTGCCGAAAGGGGAGAAATGTGACAGACCTAGCCGGGAGAGAGACTTTTGGAGGGGACTGTATGCTAGCCTCTTGCCGATCGAACGTGGGCCCTGGCATTTTGGGGGAACGGTGCTCCTTGTGAGCTGTATGCCTGGGGACCCTTGAGGTGGTATTACTGTGGATTCGGGTCCTGGTCCCCCAGGACACACAGACTCTGGGGACCCTGGATTTGCCGTATTGGAATAGTGACTGATTCATACCGTTGGGACTCCTACTGTTAAATGCTAATGTCATCAATTCCAGCTACCTGTCTGTTGTCTGCTAAAATGTGTATTGTAAATTAACTATTATTATTATTATAATTATTGTAAAATTATTGATTAATTAACTCTGCTATTGTGATAATGTTGATTGGGGGTTCTAAGCTACAAGACGGCCAGTCTGGCCTAAAGGTCATGTCTGAGTCATCTAGGCTGTCTAAAGGGATTAGTTAATTAGCCCATGTTAATTAGGTTAATTAGGTTACAGGTGTATTGTTAGAGTAATATGAGCCGGAGGTATGCACCTCCACTGTTAGTGTATAAAATAGCCTGTATTTTTTAATAAAAGAGATTCCTGGTTGAACTTACATACAGCCTGCCTGGTGTTTGTTCTGAGCTATCACAACTGGGTTAGAACGGCACATAGCTGTAGTTCTAATCCCGGAGCATTGGATGACCGAACAATCAGATGTTGCGATCTGCAATCTGATTCTATAGCTGCAGAGGAGTGTCGAGAGAGTGGAACCGAGTGAGCAAGGGGCTCGTTACAAAGTTCCTCCTCGCTGTTCCCCCCACCATCATGGGGTTCTCTACTGTGTCCCCTATCCGTGGGCTACATTTGTGGTTGGGGCTCTGTCCTGGAAGCAGCGCAGGAGAGGCTAGGTGGCCGGAGCGGAGCTCTCGGATCAGGCGTCCATCCGACAAGCTACCGCACATGCGCCTTACACAATATTTTTATAATATTGATCACATTACTAGTTTGGTGAGCGCAGAATAATTAAATTATACATGTAAGACATTATCAACAATAATAACAAAAGGGCCAAAATACATTGGTTTAAGAATTTAGGTAATAGTAATGCAGCATAACCTATTTAGAGAGGTTTTCTTTTTTTAATTTGGTTGTTCATTTTGTGTTTATGGTGACTATAGGGCCGCATGTGTACACCCCCAGCTGCTGCCTCTGCAGCTAAAGGGGGAGCAGTTGGGGGTGGTAAAAGCAGCTTAACCATGTGGTTTTACCACCCTCTCGAACCTGACATGTGAACAAGCCCTTGGTTCATATGCTGAGTGTGGGGCAGCCCATAAATTTCAATGGGCTTCCCTAACCGCAGAAATGCAGGGAAAGAAGTCCAGACCGTTTTTTTAAAATTGCGTCGTACCAAAAACACCCCATGTTTGCCAATGTGTGGGGTACCATTAAGAATTAATGACATCCCTAAAGAGCAGAGCATTTGTCTGTGTGTCAGGAATGAGCGCTATTTTGTGAGTGTTCCACGACACACAGTAATGTGAACCAAGCCTTAGACAGGGGTGCTTCAAGACTGAAAAACCTTTTCAAGGGTACCCCGACTGGAAAAAGGTTTAGAAACACTAGTGTAGAGTCACCTTCTCCACATTCCATAACGATTTTTACTGACCATTTAAATCTACAGTATTTTCAAAAGGCCAAAGGCAGGCAGGTCAGATAGAGTGTTTTTTCTTTTCTTTTTTTCATTCCAGTTTTACTATCACCCACAAACTGGCAAGACACACTCTCCAGATTTTTTGTTTTTATATACAAGGTGTGAAATCCACTTCCAAACTAGAAGCATTTATTCCCACCTCATGCATTGTCATTCTCTTGGATACTAATGCTGTCTACAGATGATCGGACGTTCCGACAACAAAATCCTGGATTTATTTCCGACGGATGTTGGCTCAAACTTGTTTTGCATATACACGGTCGCGCAAATGTTGTCTGAAATTACAATCGCCAAGAACGCACTGATGTACAACACGTACGATGGGACTAGAAAAAGGGAGTTTAATACCAAGTGCGCCACCCTTTGGGCTCCTTCTGCTAATCTCGTGTTAGTAGAAATTTGGTAAGAGACGATTCGCGCTTTTCAGCCTTGTGCTTTTCAGTCCATTACTGCTCTTCAGTTTGTGCTTGTGGGTTCGTATCTGTTTTTCAGTACGTGTAGTAAGTTCATATCTGTTTTTCAGTGTGTTGTTTTATAGTTCGCTTCTGTTTTTCAGTGCATTCTTTTCCGCTCATTTCTGATTTTCAGGTCGCTCTTCTCAGGCCTTTCTGATTTTCAGTGAGTTCTGTTAGTTCGTTCTGACCAGCTGACTGATTTGAAGCCATGTTGCAGGTACGTACTCATCGTAGAGTTTGTGCTATGTGGTGGCTTGGTGTTGGGGTTCTTACTTTGACCCAAGCCCAGTCCATGAACAGAGGGAGGAGGAGTTCATGGACCAAGAATTGGTTGCTCCAGCGTGACCAATTCTCGCACATCCTGGAGATCCAGGATAATAATCTTGATGATTTCAGGAATTATCTCCAGATGGCGGACCCTGTTTTTCACCGTCTGTTGGCTTTGCTGTCCCCTTATATTATGAAACAGGACACCTGCATGGGGCAAGCCCTCACTCCTGAACAGAGGCTAGTCGCCACGTTGCGGTACTTGGCGACGGGGAGAAGTCTGCAGGACATCAAGTTCTCGACAGGCATTTCTCCCCAGGCTCTGGGAATTATTATTCCAGAGACCTATTCTGCCATCTTTCAGGTCCTGCAGAAGGACTATATTAAGGAAAGTTTTATCCCTTAACATCACATTCAATGTATTTAATGTTTGCTAATGTATTGTATTTATTTCACCATTCCATATTTACCACGATTTTAATATGCTGTGAATGTCCTTTTTATCCTCATGCATGCTGGAAGTTTTTAAAGGTCCTTATTTGTGCATATTTGCCTTCACTAACCTCCCCAGCATGCTATCCTGAGCCCATACACACCTAGCCTAGTCACTTAACAATGTATTTTGTCAGCTCCATCGTAGTGCGTTACCCTAAACAACCCTAAAATGTGTTTAAATGTTATTGTTGTCCTTGAATTCAGGCATAGTGCCAGAGGCTTTTTTTTGGGGTTCCAAAAAGCATTTGGAACCCTCCCTCCCCCCAACCGCTAAGTAATCCGATACCAATCCTCTATCTGCTGACTTTCCCAAACCCATACACACTATACGTACCTCTTTTGTGGTCAGATTTATAGACGGATTCCCCAAAGTATGTAGTGCAAGGGCCTGCCTGAATACTTATAAATGGTACTGTTTAAAGTTTTGTTCTCCTATTATCTTGATAGGTAATTGCAGAATGTAAAAATGTGCTTCAATTTGTACAGTATGTATTCATATTTTTGTATTATGACACTTCTTACCTGTCCAGTGGGCTGCCAATAGTGTAAGTAAGGAGGGCCTGGCCAAAGTAAAACACATTATGTATGCATTCAGCTCTCAATGAATTGGAGATGATTACCTGTCCAAAACATACCCCCCCCCCAATTTTTACAATGGGCCATCAGAGGGGGTGAGGAATCTGATAAGTGGACCTTATATTTTTGTCTTTAAATACTCCTTAAAATCAATGTTATACTGATGTTGGCCAAGAATGCTGTGTCTAATCTGCTTGCAATGTTATGTGCAAAAGTACAAATTTTTTTTTCTTGTTTCCTTCAATGCCACAGGAATGGCAGACTAAGGCTTCCCAATTTGCCCAGGTGGGACTTTCCCAACTGCGGAAGGGCAATTGATGGGAAACACATCCACATCGTCCCACCCCCCAACTCGGGGTCATACTATTATAATTACAAGGGGTTTAATCGTATAGTAATATTGGCGGTGGTGTCGGCAACATACGAGTTTTTGTATGTGGACGTGGGGAAGAATGGCCGGATGTCGGATGGTGGAGTTATCACCTAGACCGGGTTCTATGGATGGCTCCAGAGCGGTGGCTTGGGATTGCCACCTCCGGAAGACAACATGGCTGGTCTACAATTCGTCTTTGTTGCTGATGAAGTGTTTGGGCTTGGTGAAGACCTGATGCAGCCATTCCCCATGAGGACCCTCAGCCCGGACCAGAGGGCTTTTAACTACCGGCTGGCCAGAGCCAGAAGAGTGGTGGAGAGTACCAGCCGGTTCCGCCTATTCCTGACACCAATCAACATGGCGGAGTATAAACTAAACCATATAATACTTGCATGCTGAATTCTACACAACTTTCTAAGGAGAAATGCTTTGAACTATGTGGCCTCAGTTGGGTCTGAGGCTGGATTTCAAGAACAAACAACCCTGATGGCACTTGAACCTGGCTGTCCTAGCTTGCCCCCCCAAAGCGCCCGCGAGGTCCGTCAAAAATATATGGAATACTTTGCGGGTAGGGGGGTCATTGATATGCCAGCAAATGTTTGAGAAACATTTTTAAAATAAATTTTTTTTTAAACTGAAATAATATTTTATTTGATTTACTGCTTGTGTTTCTTTTAGCTGTCTCCTAGGTTCTCCAATGGGCTTTTCTTTTTGGCCATTTTCTTCAATAGTGCAAAGGTAATTTATTTGATACATGAGGTGACATTCTCTTCTTCAGTTAACTATTATGTTGTGGGTCTGCTACACACACACTTTGTTTTTGTTTTAATGTATGTAATGCATTAATGCTAAAAAAAACATCCTTTTCAGCACCATGAATTATTAATTGTTTTGAGTCCCGAAAATGGCCTTATTGGGGCAAATTTTAGAGCACTGTGGGGTTATTTACTAAAGGCAAATCCACTTTGCACTACACGTGCACTGCAAGTGCACTTGAAAGTGCACTGAAACTGCACTGAAAGTGCACTTGTAGTGCAAAGTGAATTTGCCTTTAGTAAATAACCCCCATTGTCACTGTAAACACCAACTTACTCCAAAAACTGATATTGAGCATTGAAAGAAGAAGTCACACATTGGTGAGTATAAAACATTTTACTCAAAGCACATTCACATGTGCGTTAGAAAAGGGTTTTTAAACAAACCAATATATTTGTTGTATAACATTTTTAGGTTTGACAGTACAAATAGCCTTTTTTGGGTTAAAGAGGCATGTTTAAAACCATAAAACATACACAAATCAGGAACTTACAAAGTTCAACTTTGACAAAGTGAAGGCAATATCAGACATTAGTATGTCCAAGCTGTGTTGATATTGGCTTCATCAGATGGGGTGATGTCACCCCTGTGAAAGCCAAATTTTGAAGATGCACACAAATTCGGTGTCAAAATGGGGATTTCCCTTCTGATCCCATGCCTAATGTCAACATGTGCTAGCTCTCATCATGGGGGATCAATGGACGTGTTTCGGGGGTGCAACCCCTTCCTCTCATCTACTTTAGTTGCAAGGAAGGGCTTGCACCCACAAAACGCGTACATTGATATCTCGTGATGGCAGATAGCACATGTTGACACACTGTGGGCATCTTCAAAATTTGGCTTTTAAAATACTTTAAAACGTGATTTAAAAAAAAAATATACACAACAAAACGATACAATTTTTGTGTGTTTTATATTCTGCCTAAAACATCAATGATGTTCTTCATTTTTTGTTGAACATCATTGATGTTTTCCTTTATCTTTTCTAAATCACGATTGCATACCATGATCTCCCCGATGAGGATGTGTGCACTTGCACTGGTGAAATGAGATTCTTCTTCCACAACATCCACATCACCTAAAAATAAAAAAACACACCATGTATTATAAATATGCAGGCATACATCTATTACCTGAAGCTGTGGTCTCAGACACTCACCTGTTGTGGTCACTATTTCGCCCACTTCATAAACCTCTCCTTCCTCCACATCCTGAGGTTGTGGTGTGGTGACTTCCCCTTCTTTATGAGGTTGGGGGTCCCTGGTGTCCTCTGATGTCCCCAGTCTTTTCTCCCCTATGTGAATTAAAATATAGGTATACTTAGCACACAGATATTTGAGGACAGAATTAGGATTATGAAACATTGCTTGGAAGTGACGTACAATTGTCTGTTTTGGCAGAGTTCCAAGCTGAAGACATTATTTTTTTCCCTTTCTAAAGCTAGAATACTTACCTGTTTTGTGCAAGTTTTACAGATGGAGACACCCATAGTATCCACTGGAGCACCTGTGTGGGACACCCTAAAAAGTGTGTTCTGGTGTCCCACACTAGTGCTCCTGCGTCCAGATGCGTAAACAGCTGCTGAGTGTCCTCTCCTTACACTGAATCAAGTTTGCATTTCATTCTAATTACAAATCCATCTAGACAACAAACTTATTTTAAGACAAATAGGCATGAACAAATGTAGTTAACCTGCATCTGCCAAAAACATTGTATTAGTGAGAGAACGAACAATGTTTACTGCGAACGATTACTGTGCCCACAAACCTGAAACTTGTCATTTTAAACACCATTTTAAACTGTACAACAGAAAAAAAAGCACATGGAGCAGCACAAATGTAATAATAATAGGAACACATGACAAAATACTTACTTTTTTGCAGCACTCTCTTGATTCTTCTGTACTGATACTGCTCCCTCAATTTGAGGTCTGACCATTGTTTCCTCAGTTGATCCTTGGATCGCCGTACCCCAAAATTCTTCTGCAGACTTTTCACAAATTTAGCCATGATCTTGGCCTTTCTCACATTTGGGTTTGGGTAGAGTCCATGCTTCCCATCATAGTCGGCCCTCTTCAAGATGTCCACCATCTCCACCATCTCTACAAAGGACATATTTGAGGCCTTAAATCTCCTCCAGGATTGGGATGTTTGTGGCCTCGGGCTATCGTCGTCCTCCTCATTGCTGCTCTCCTCTGCATGCACCTGCTCTTTCCTCGCCATGTGCTCTCCCACTGCACCAAAAGAGAAGGGGCGGGGAATATACTAGAAAGAAGGTCAGAGGCAGGAGGAGTTTCACGCATGCGCGGTGTATATAAAGCGTAACACGCGTGCATCGTACGTACGATCTGTGAGTGGAGGACGGAGTGGCAGAAGCATCGATCATGCTAACGAAGGTACCATTTTAACTTGGGGCATCAGTGGCCTATACTGCTTATAGATTGAGGCCTATATTGGGACAAGATTAGAAGAGTTTAGCCTGACATTAGGGTTTGTCTTGTGTTGTGTCTTGCAGATAAATGGATCAATTCAACGATCATGACTTCCTCCCCCAATTCATTGATATGTCTAGAAAGCTGCCCTGCCTGTGGCAGACAAAACACCCCTTTTATACTAATAGAATAAAGAGGCAGGCAGCGCTGGATCAACTGTTGGAATTTGTGAAGCCGCAGATCCCCGCAGCAAACATCAACTATTTGAAGTGCAAAATTGGTGGCCTGAGGAACACATACAATAGTGAGCGCAAAAAGGTCCAGGATTCCCAGAGAGCAGGAGCAGCAGATGACATTTATGTCCCCAGGCTGTGGTACTACGACAGACTGCGATTTCTGTCAGACCAGACTGAAATCAGGCCATCACACTTAGCCCTTCCTTAAACTCTTCCTTCCATGCTTTTTTCCACCTCAGATGAGGCTTCAGAAGTCCAACCTGTGCCTTCCACCCAGGAAGGAGTGGAGTCAGGTATAGAATTGTTCAACATAATTCTCAAAATTGTGTGTGATTGATGAACAATAAAATAAAACTATGTCCCATTTTCATACACAGGAAAGCCTCAGCCAGGAGGAGGGTGTGGAAAGTGGCAGCCAGGAGGTGGCGGGGGAAAGTGGCAGCCAGGAGGTGGCTGGGCCCAGTAGCCTCCGCCTTTCAACAAAAAGGACCAGGAAGGGGAGGAACATGCAGGAGTCAGAGCTTTCTTTGATTTGAGAGGCTACTGCGGCCCTCAGAACCACCCCCAAAATTCAAGAGTCCTATGCCTGCATGGCTGCCAGCAAAATGCAGGAAATGGAAGTGGGCCAACACCTCATTTGTGAGGAAGTGATGTATCTGGCCCTAAATAAGGGGTTGAGGGGCGAACGCACAAGTGTGCGCTCTCCTGTGTGAGTTAGACCATCCTCCTCCTCCACCTCCAGCCACAACTCCAACACCAGAGCCACGGCCTGGAAGCAAGCATGGAAGCAAGCATGGAAGGAAGACAAGAGTGCGATGGCCTGGGTTCAGTCTGGTCTGAAAAAAGACGCAGGCTGTTGTATGAACACAGCCTGGGGACATGTATGTCATCTGCTGCTGTTCCTGATCTCTCGGAGTCCTGGACCGGATTGTGCTCCCTATTAAATGGACTCCTCAGGCTACCAATTTAGCCTGTCAAATAACTGATGTGTGCCCTTGGGGAACAAAGGCTTTGCCAATTTCACCAGTTTATCCAGCGTTCCCTTCCTCTTTATTTTTTATGACCCCTAATAAATGTCTATTTTTTATCACAAATACTTGGCTATGTGTTTTAGTTCAAAAGGGACAGTTTGTTTGTGAGTAGGTAGGTACATTTCAAAAATACTATGTCAAATTAACAAGGGACACCAACACCAACCAATCTCCTTGAGGCTAAAAAATATGTGATAATAATGGTGTTGTGGTAACTTGACACACAAAATGAAAAAAAAAATACTATGGAGATCACTATAAAAAAAAAAAATAAATAAAATCAGGAATCTTGATAAAAAAAAAATGTAAAAAAGTAGATCACTATAAAAAAAAAAATATAAACGTTATCCTGGACATCTGGCAAACAAAATAATAAAGATTATTCATGAGATGATGAGAAATAATAAAGAAATCAGTTTGTCAGAATTCTGTGTGAATATCAGCAGCAAAGCAACTTTATTACTCTAGCATGATAAAGAAGAAGAGAATGCAATGCATTAAAACATGAAAAACTTTGCAGCGTAACGAATGTGCTATCTCCATTACAAACGCTAGTTTTGACAGTCCGAGCGCTTCTGTCTCGTACTTGATTCAGAGCATGCGTGGAATTTTGTGTGTCGGAATTGTCTACACACGCTCGAATCTTACGACAACGGATTTTGTTGTCGGAAAATTTAAGAACCATCTCTCAAACTTTGTTTGTCAGAAATTCCGACAAAAAATGTCCGATGGAGCCTACACACGGTCGGTATTTCCGAGAACAAGCTCACATAGAACATTTGTTGTCGGAAATTCCGACCGCGTGTACGCAGCATAAGAGTTGCAAATCCCTCTGAGTAAGAATGTTGTCCCAGTTGAATTGAGATACAGAATTCTACATTAGGGATATGATTCCAAAATAGCTAGAGATTAATGCTTTTATTGTTCATCTTTTGTTATTAGTCACCACTATTGGTAGCTTATGTTCCATTCTGACATTTGGGAATGTGTTAAAACTTGTCACGTTTGTGTTCAATTCATGTCCTCTACTTAAGCCCCTGCTGGTCTTCTTTTGCCTTTACCTATTCCTAAGGAGCCCTGGTCTTAGTTAGCCATGGACTTTATCATAAATCCTCCATCTTCATAAAACAGGACTATAAGTTGGATCATGAGTGACCGATTTTCCAAAATGGCTCATTTTATTCCACTTCCTGGCCTACCCACTTCTCCTGCTTGGGTCCCCATCTTTGAGAGATCTTTCAACTTCTCTTTCTTACTTCCCACATTGCATCTACTAAGATGTACAAGCTATTTTCATTTTTGGAAGGCTTTCTCACCAGAACTCTTTCTTCCTGCTTTAGCCATCATTCAAAAGTCTTTTAAGTCCATTTTATCAGTTCAAAGCTCTCTACAAGCATCTACCAGCACATTAAACAATTTTGCAGATCAGTGCAGACACAAACTGCCACTGCTCCAGCTTGTGAACAGAGTCCTCCTGTCCACCAGAACATCCGACTCAATGTACGGTCTTCAAAATTGCTGATAAATTAATTGGTCTTTATACAACAACCTCCAAAAAATCCTCTCTGCTTCAAATTTCAAATCCCTAAGAATCTCAGGATTTCCAACTCTTTCCAGTTTCTCTTCTTATACCATTATTTTTAAATAAGTTTTCAACCTATTATTTCAGATTTTGGACTCCTAGTGTTTCAGATGTACTCTCTGGCCCCATTTTTATTCAAAGGGGTATGGTCCTGAGAAGATGTCTTGGGTACTTGCACTGGATGTCTTTGCACCTCACCTCATAATTGTCATCAGAAATACACTTTAAAACCAGGCCCCAGATGTGTGTGGGGACCTCGTGGAGGGGTGGGGGGTTGGTACTGTCAGCGCAATTTATCTTTTTTGGTTAAGTCCATTCAGAGTAGTGACTTCCTCTTGACACATCACAGTCCATCAGCAGCATTCTTCTCCCATTTGCCTTCAGCTGCCCTGTGTTCTGCCATGGCTGTATACTATAATGCCGCGTACACATGGCCAGAATTTCAGACAATAAATGTTCGATGGGAGCTTGTTGTCAGAAATTCTGACCATGTGTAGGCTCCATCGGACATTTTCCATCGCAATTTCCAACAAACAAAATTTGAGATCTGGATCTCAAATTTTCCGACAACAAAATCCGTTCTTGTGTGTGGACAATTCCGACACACAAAATTCCATGCATGCTCTGAATCAAGTATGAGACGGAAGCGCTCATTCTGGTAAAACAAGTGTTCGTAATGGAGATAGCACATTTGTCACGCTGCAAATTTTAAAATATTTTAATGCAGCGCATTCTATTCTTCTTTATAATGCCAGAATAATGAAGTTGTTTTGCTGTTGATATTCACACACAGTTCTGACAAACTGATTTTTTTATTATTTCTCGTGATCTCCTGAATAATATTAGTTATTCTTTTGTCAGATCTCCATAATAATGTTTTTTATTTATTTTTATAGTGCTTTTTTTTTTTTAAATCAAGATCTCCTGTTTTTTTTTCTAGTGATCTCCACAATATTTTTTTCATTTTGTGTGTTACCACAACACCATTATTACCTTGTATTTTTTAACCTCAATGAGGTTGGTTTGTGTCCCTTGTTAATTTGACATTGCATTTAGGAAATGTACCTGCCTACTTACAAACAAAATGTCCTTTTTGGAGTAAAACACATAGGCAAGTATTTGTGAATCAAAAATAGACATTTATTAGAGGGTCATAAGAAAATAAAGAGGAAGGCATCGCTGGAGAAACTGGTGAAATTGGGGAAGCCTTTGTACCCCAGGGCAGACATCAACTATTTTACAGGCAAAATTGGTAGCCTGAGGAGTCCATATAATAGTGAGCACAATTCCGGTCCAGGACTCCAAGAGATCAGGAACAGCAGCAGATAACATATATGTCCCCAGGCTGTGGTCATACAACAGCCTGCGTCTTTTGTAAGACCAGACTGAACCCAGGCCATCATACTCTTGTCTTCCTTCCACGCTTGCTTCCATGCTTCCTTCCAGGCTGTGGCTGTGGTGTTGGAGTTGTGGCAGGAGGTGATGGAGGAGGAAGATGAGGATGGTCCAACTCACACAGGTGGCTTTTGGTTGTGAGTTGGCCCCTCCACCCCTTATTTAGGGTCAGATACATAATTTACTCACAGATGAGGCATTGGCCCTCCTCTATTTCCTGCATTTTGCATGCAGCCATGGAGGCAAAGACCTTTTGAAGAGTGGGGGTGGTTCTGAGGGCAGCATTAGCCTCCTGAATCATCCCAAGCACTACCTCCTCCACATTCCTCCCCTTCCTGGGCCTTCTGTTTGGAAGGCGGAGGGGAGGGACCTAGTATTCGGTCAGGCTACTGGGCTGTGCCACCTTCTGGCTGCCACATTCCATGCCCTCCTCCTGGGTGCCACATTCCACACCCTCCTCCTGGCTGAGGCTTTCCTGTGTCTGAAAAAGGAACAAAGTTTTATTTTTTTGTTTATCAATCACACACAATTTTCAGCTCATGACTGTTGCAAATTGAATATTAACAAATAGAAAAGACTATTATTCTGAGCCCAGCATTTTTCATTCTTGTCCCAAACATTTTTGGCCACTACTGTCTATTGATAAGTAAAACACTTTGTTAAATCAGCAATTAGTGATCAATAATAACACCTAGTTAACAACATTAATTTTATGACAAGAAATATGTATAACAATGCTATACCTAGCTCAAGCTGGGCTCCTCCACTTCTTCCTGGCTAGAAGGCCCAGGTTGGATGTCGGAAGCCTAAGCTGGGGTGGAAGGAAGCCTGGAAAGAAGAGTGGAAGGTAGGGTTGAGAGTGATTGCCTGACTTCAGTCTGGTCTGGCAAAAAATGAAGTCTCTCATAGTACCACAGCCTGGGGACATAAAAGTCATCTGCTGCTGCTCCTGATCTCTGGGAATCCTGGACCTTATTGTGCTTCCTATTATAAGTGCTCCTCAGGCCACCAATTTTGGCTGTCAAATAGGGGATGGTTGCCGTGGGGATCTACGGCTTCACCAACTCCAGCAGTTCCTCCAGTGCTGCCTGCCTGTCAGACTTACACGTACCTGACTGACGAACCCGGTATAGGTCTCCTGTACGTATCTGGTTCCCGGCCCCTGGTAATATAAACAGAACGCACAGGAGCGCAGAGTGGTAAGAGAGCCTGGCAGGTGACTTGCGGAGGTAAGACCCAGGATCCTGATGCGTATGGTGTGGAAGTTCTAGAAAGTAAGGGTCTAGGCAGCTGGTGCAGAGCAGGAGCAAAGTGAGCAGGTCCGGTCACAGGCAGAGTTGGCAACAAACGGTCAGCGAGGTACAGAGGAGCAGGCAGGCTCAAAGTCCGGGTCACAGGCAGGGTTGGCAGCAGGCGGTTAGCGTGGTACAAAGGAATAGGCAGAGTCGTAGTCAAGGAAAGCCGTGGTCAGGTGCAGGCGGATAACAAGAGGAGTCCAAAGGCAGGCCGGGGTCACTTAGGCAATCAAACAGGCAAACAGGAAGCAAACAGGAAGCAGGAAGTCAGGAACTGGGAGCTGCAGATCAGACAGCACCGAGCAGAAGATTCCAGCAGGCTAAATAGGGCGGCTGGCGCCAAGCGCCAGGCGCCAATGTGCCCAGGCGCACGCACGCCCACACGCCGGCGCACACTGGAGCACCCAATGGCCAATCTATTCGGAGAACTCCTCTGACACTGCCTCTTTTGTATATGATTCACCTGCCACAGACAGGGCAGCTCCCTGTACTTGTCTATGAATGGGGGAGGAAGTTGTGATCATTGAAGCCATCCATTTTCTCTTCAAGACACAACACAAGACAAACCCTAATGTCAGGCTAAACTCTCCTAATCTTGTCCCAATATAGGCCTCAATCTATAAGCAGTATAGGCTCAAGCTAAAATTGTACCTTCGTTATCACGATTGGTGCTTCCGCTACTCCTTCCTCCGCTCACAGATCTACGTATGACGCACGCGCGTTGCGCTTTATATACACTGCACATGCGTGAAACTCCGCCCGCCCCTGACCTTCTATCTAGTATATTCCCCACCCCTTCTCTTTTGGTGTAGTGGGAGAGCACATGGCGGAGAAAGAGCAAGTGCATGCAGACAGCAGCAGTAACGATGAAAGCCCAGAGCCACGAACGTCCCAATCCCTGAGGAGATTTAAGGCCTCAAATATGTCCTTTGTAGAGATGGTGAAGATGGTGGACATCTTGAAGAGGGCCGACTATGATGGGAAGCATGGATCTTACCCAAACTCAAATGTGAGAAAGGCCAAGATCATGGCTAAAGTTGTGAAAAGTCTGCACAGGAATTTTGGGGTATGTCGATCCAAGGATCAATTGAGGAAAAACTGGTCAGACCTGAAATTGAGGGAGCAGAATCAGTACAGCAGGATCAAGAGAAATCATCAAAAAAGTAAGTAGTTTTCGTGTGTTCCTATTATTATTATTATTACGTTTGTGCTGCCTCATGTGCTTTTCTTTACTGTTCTGCAGTTTAAAATGACAACTTTCAGGTTCGAGGGCACAGTAATCGTTCGTAGTAAACATCGTTCGTTCACTCACTAATACGATGTTTTTGGCAGATGCAGGTTAACTACATTTGGTCATGCCTATTTGTCTTAAACAAAGTTTGTTGTCTAGATGGGTTTGTAACTAGAATGAAATGCAAACTTGATTCAGTGTAAGGAGAGGACACTCAGCGGTTGTTTACACATCTGGACACAGGAGCACTAGTGTGGGAGACCATGTGGTGGAGATTTGGGCCCTGAAGGTGATGGACTTTATTATTAATGTTACTTGCAGTGACTTTTCAATGACTATAGTTTGAGAACCCTAGTTTGGAATCAACAGAGACATCTTGCCCTGCTGTGGAATGTTATCTGGAGTGGCTATCTGACCATTTGATAGTACAGTGTCACTTCAAAGGAGGTGGGAGGTGTGAAGGGAACAGGAATAACCTGGTCAGCATATGGTAGCTGGTAAGAGAGCCCCCCACCCCCATTGATTCAATGTAGCAGTTTTGGCATATGGAAGGAAGGGGGGTTTACAAGTGTATATATTGCAGCACAGATCACTGCCCACTCTCTTGTGCTGACGGTCTAGATGAAGGATGGTTACGTAAGACTTCTCCATACAATGTATCTCTATGTCTCTTTTCTTTCCTGTAACCTTTTCTGTCGTAGGATTTGGCCTTAATACCTTATTAATCTCTTGATAGCATGGGTATGACCATTATAGCAATATTTATTATCATTGGTAACATTGTTGTTTTTAAGGTTATATCATTTATGTTATAGTTGCTAATCACATATTACCACAAGTTTCTTTTCTGTACAATAGTAAGTTTAAATAAATTAGATTGTTACCCTTTTCGAACAGATATCATTCGTTCTTAATTTCATGGGTTGATTCATATATAGATAAAAGGTTTTAATCACTTATGTATCATTAAATATATAAGTGAGGTATGTATAAAGGTATCCACGTCAGATGGTGCCCCGTGTGAGGAAGTTTAATGTTGGGGGTGAACGCGATTTCTTGTATGGAAGACAGAGCTGGTTTTGTGTTTACCTGTCTCCCATCTGAATACCCAGACTAAAAAAAAAACTTATCAGAACTTTCCTGTTTACCTTTTGTCTATGCTAATTCTTTGATGAGACTGATTTTGAATAATGCATATGAGAAATAGAAATGGAAACTGTATATTGTGTATGATTATAGATGTGGGATTAGTTGCAAACTGCAATGTGTGGGTTTTGTAAGCAACTGCATGTTTGTGGCCATGCACGGGGGATGGGCAGCCAGGCTCGCTGTTCCATGGTTGTTACATTAGGATATGTATGTGGAAAGGGCTACTCCCTGTGCACAATAGGAAGAGGGAGGGTTTCTTTTTGTTTTTGAGATGAAAAGACCATGCAAGCATTCACTGTGGGTGGGATGGTCTCAGGATCCCAGGAACTCTGTTTGTATTTATGAGATGTTTTTTTCTGTGAAAGCTGATGCCAGAAGAAGGATTGCACTTTCTTTGAGAAAAGTGGGTATGTTTGAGCTGTGTTATATTGTGGCGTTGTTGTTTCATTGTAAAGCATGTGTTGCTAAGTGTGCACTCTCAATTGTGCGGCGAGATTACATACTTTTCAGTGGAACTGTTCCTAAACTGTGTGTCTATGGTTAAGTGTGCATTTACAAATGTGTAGTCAATCTTTGTGGAGAAAGGAATCTAGTGAAGAAGTCTGATTTAGCAGGATCAACAATTGCATTTCACGTGTTGGTGTTTTAGTGTGCCCTTTTTCTCATTGGCCATTTTGTGGTCGCCGTGAGACTGGCTCGATGTTCATTTGCAACTACCAGTTTATGTTTTATGTAACTTTTGGCTTTTTCGGATGTGTTGTTTGGTTGGAGAGCCTGTATTTGAGGCCTGCCAAGGTCCCTAGTGATATGCAAAATGAAATGTTTGTAAGTGTTCATTTAGTATCTCAAATGTGTAATTTTGTAGGGAGAAATTTTAGTTTTGGTGGGAAAATGCGCCATTTTGTTGTGGCCTGGCCTTCCTCTGCCATTTCCTTTTGTTGTTACCATGTGACTGTGCTGTGGTTTTCATCGGCCATCTTGCTGTAGTCTACCATGTGGTCGTGGCCTGGCTTTCGTTTGTGCTGTTTGGCCTGTGGGTCATCCTATAGGGGAAGGTGCAGCCACCATTCCTTTGTGTGTGAAACCATGTGATATGAGCCACCATTTTGTTTCTAGGCATTATTTCTGTTTTAAGGGAATGTAAGCTTTTGTAGGTGTTCTGTGTTTGTACTTTTTGTCAACTCTTCAGTAGAAGAGTGGCGATTTTTGTATTGGATTTCTGTTTTGGTGGGAAAATGCACCATTTTTTTGTGGCCTGGCTTTTGTTGTAGTCACCATGAGGCCATGGTCGGTGGCCATTTTGAGAAGTGCAGTTTAAGGATTTTGTGCTTTTTAGCCTGTGAATCATCCCAGAGGGGAAGCTGCTCCAATTCCTTTGTATGGGTGTAGCCATCCAGTCTACTTTGCATTGAATTTAATAGCTTCAACTGAGTTTTTGTACTTTTAGCGGTGCGTGTTCTTCAGAGGGCAATTCTTTGTTTTGAGACTTGTATTGTATATCCTGCAAGAGTTTAGGAAGGGACCAATTTATTCTTAGATATCTCTATGCAGTTATGGTTAGGGAGCAGGATGTTTGGTCCACTCTGGGAGTGGCAGACAGAAGAGATGTACTGTGTGGACTATTAGAGGAGAGATATGCTGTGTGTACTGTGGGGGGGTGAGTCTGGCGGATATCATCAGACTCAGAGATCAAACTTTTTATTTAAACAAAAAAAACCAATGTCTTCTTTTAAGAAGGGTGTCATTTTTGGGAGCATTCGTTTGATTTTCTAATCGTTAGTGGGGTCGACGTTTATTTTCAACCACAGTGATGGGAAGATTTGGAGATAATAGGGAACTTCTTGGTCAAGGGAATTGTCAGACAGTGTATGTGGTTTTCATTCAGAAATTACATTGATTTTAAAAACAGAATGTTAAAAACAAGTTAAAATTTCAAACATTTTTTTTTTCATTCAGCGAAGGTACAAAGATTTTTTGTCTGAATATTCCTGTCTGAAAATTGATCTGTGTGGCCAGCATGAGGCTCGGTGCACGCCTATGCAGTTTGTTTTTTATCTATTTCTGCAGTGCTTTTTGCTGTGCGTTTTTGATTTTCTTGCACTTGATTTTGCTGCAATTTGCGTTTTTGTTTTTTCTGGCCAGGTTGTTGTAGGTCAGATTGGAGGACACGGGTTGCTGCAGGGGTGCATTGTATGTTTTTCTGCAGCTTCTCCCTTGGAGTGTATTGAACAGAAGAGGCGCTGTTTTGCATTAAGGAGGGAGTCCCTGACCCTTTCCAAATATGCTGGGGGGGGGCATGGATGTGAACGTGTCTCATGGGAGGCCATGTGAATGAACTGTAGTGTGTTTCTGCAAAAGGCACCAGAAAAGCACATAGATGTGAACCAGGTCTAAGATGTTTATTAACATAATGGGGTTGAGAAGGCTAGGGTTGGCCCTTTGTGGTGCAGGGGGGAGCAGATAGTCACTACTGTAAGGGGTTCATTTTTTACTGTAGAACGGTGAAAGTTATATTTACGTTTGCGATTGTTTGCTCTTTTTGTACTATAGAGGGCTCATTTTGTTTTTTAACCTCCATTGTGTTACCGGCCGATTGATTGATTGTGAAGGTAGTAGTCGAATGATTTTGTGGTCGATTGGTTGTAGATTAGTCAATTAGTTGTTTCAGCCCTAGTATGGATCTGTCTCTTTGTAAACTACTAACTGTGGATGGTGAGCTTTGTAATTAGACCTGTATACACTGGCTATATTGTAAACTGATACCAATCATATTGAAATTAGGTGTGCATCAGTTAACTGCCTCCTGTACTACAAGCACCCATAGGGTCCTGATTATCCAAGTTTATGTTAATCATTATGGAGATAACAGAAGTAATAGCCCTTCGTTAAGCATTTCCTTTAGAATACCTCTGAAAAGTCCACGGGGGAGATTGAACTATTATAGTTTGGAAAATCTCCAGGCTATTTTTTTTTTTTGAAGGACTATAGTCAGAACAGGGAACATTAGGAATAGTACGCTAGCAGCCCGCTCAGGCCGTGTAAAATAATCGGAATGCGGGGGCCGGTTATCGTGATAAAGGCGCAAACCATAACCACTCCGAAAGTAAAGCGTGGGGTTCTCTGTACGCAGAGTCCGGAAAAAAATTGTTCTGACAAGTAGTGAAAAAAAAAAATCGGCAAGGGTGACAGGGGCGGTACCTGTCAACCCAATTCTTGGTCAGAGAGTAGCTACCTCTGAAGTAAAGGCAACCTGTAAAAAGGTTGGGGAATCAGTTCAAGGTCCGGAGTCCGTAAAGGATGGGTAATCTAATCGCTTCAAAGAGGGGGTCTGAATGGGGTAAACACTATCAAATGACCCCAAGGGAAGAGATGATAGATAGATATGGACCTTGGGTTGTGAAATATTTGCAAGATTGGGATCGTTGGACTGGGAAGAAGTATTTTAAAAGAGGTACTTTTAAGCCAAAAGCTTGGGAAAATCTGTACCTTGCTCACCACAGAAAGATGACACGGCCATATGAAAAAGACACGTTATTTATATGGATGCTGGAGTCAGCAAATAAAACAGAGGAAGTGAATGTTATTACTATGGGATTTAAGGAGAAATCATTCCAAACTCCTGAGAATGCATCCATACAGCTGAGAAGGGGCTAATGAAATGGGATGGATCTCTGAAAGAATTTTAACCTTACCAAACAGATGTTATGGGTTTAAGAAGAAGTAAAGGGTATTATAGAAAACATGCTGATGTGTGATGTCTAGAGGTCATCGTTAACCTAGCCAATTGTGTGAGTGTATGTGTGGAGTATGTAATTTATGTCGTATTGTGTGACGTTTGTTCTCAGCTGCTGACAGCCCACCCAAATGACCCCCCTTCTTTCTCACCAGGTCTGTGAAAAGGTGCAGCGAACTATATTGACATGCAAATGACCTGAGCCAAGATAATTATCTGTACTAGTGAATTGAAAGATACATGTACTAAAATGACTTTGTTTTTCAGGAAAACAGTACTGCAGAGGTTCTTTGTGGTGAGGTATTATGATCTGTTGACAAATGGTACTGCTAAAAGGTTTTTTACGGATTGCTAATTTTTTTCAACCATGGTGAATAAATTTTTTTTTTTTAATTATTGGTATACCATAAAACAAAAAATCCACGTGGTATTAATGTGTATTAAGTAATACATATTAATGATAAGTTGAGCTCAACAATTTTTTGGTATCTTAAAAAAGTGCACTGTTTATGTAATGTAATGTAATGTATATTTGTGTTTCATATGCTAATGTCTTGTTACAGGTATATAACCATTGGATTATTTTGTTTCTAGGAGGAAAATGGAATATTTATTACTAAATTTTATTGGTGTTTTATTTCTCAGATTCAATAATTGGGTTTCCTGGCTTTAAAGGGTCGGCTCGTGTACCCACTACTGTTCAGTGATCCCGGCGCCTCAGTGCTGCAAGGAATATTTCTTTGCCCTTTGGCCAGTTGTGTTTGGTAGCAGAAGTTCCTCGAGTTGGATACACATTATGCAATTTTTGTTTTCCAATTTCCTTCAGATTTACCTTCAGATGTGTAGTATGCGGGCCTGCCTGATGGCATACAAGTTGAGAGTGTATAGTTTTGGGAGAGCCCGGAGAAGAGTTGTGCAGGAAGATTGTGTATATTGCACTCTGTGTTCTGGATGGAGAGGTCATTGCTGGGAAGGAAGCACCTGGGTATTATTTGGGACATAGACGAGTTTGTTTCTGTGTCCTAAGGAATACCGATGTAACGTTAGTCAGGGAACTAGAGGGTTCTTTGAACCTAACCATAGGTAGAGGTGCATTGTATACCCTGGGCATGGTCTCTGAAATCCAGGCACAGGGATGGAGTTGTGTGGGCATGCTATATTCTCCTCAGTGGATACCCATAGGTGTCCTTCCTGTCCTAGACTCCTTGCGTACCTTAACTAGTGGCCTGTGTCCTGCATGACAGGAAGACCAGTGCCCCATAAGGTGTGCAACCTCTATGAAGAGACAAGTGTACCTGGTGGCAGGTGGTTTTCAATCCGGGTATTCTGACTATTTCCCATCCTTAGAAAAGAGAGGCTTAATGGAGACTGTCTTTGGAGCTGGAGGTGGGGCACTGGGTACCTTAAAACACTATGGAGCTGGAGATATTCAGGATCACATTGGGGGGGTCTTGTGCTACATATCAGGGAAGGGGTTAGGAAAGCCAACTTGCTCTGTCCAGCATCACTTTGCAAGGACAGACGGGGGGGGGGGGGGTAGTATCCAGGTTGCCTATGAGTCGTAATAGATTGGTGGATGACTCAGTTCCAGGATCGTCAAAAATCTTACTTGCACTGTTCTCATACCTAATGGCAGGGATGGAACATTGTGCAGATATCACGGTCAATCTGGGTGCTATCCTATCAGACTCTACTGGATTACACCCTGGAGTCCATCTTGTTCTAATGGTTTGAGTATGGACAGCCTCAGATGACTGGTACTGATAAGTGCTAGAGGAAGGTAGGGGTTGTGCTATGGGAAAAGGCAACAATGCTGGCACAGGGGGGGGGGGAGTCTATAGTACACCTCCTCTGGCCCGTGGCATGGATATAGCAGGAACACCGGGTTGTATACCCCGATCACCCCTGAAGAAAGGTTTTATAGCAAACCTGACATCCCCTTACACCTACAGAAACTTCCTCTGGGATTTGGGGCTGAGTTAAAAGTTTGGCTGATGGATTTCGGACAACAGGATGAAATATTAAATGTACTAAGAGATGCTGAAAAACAAGCCACCATACGACTCACCCATGATCAAAATAGACTGATCCAAGTATCCCACGCTTTAGACGAAGACGCTAAGATTTCCTGGTGGGAAAGTTTATTTGGGTATAGTCCGAACGCTACAGCTTTCCTAAACATTTTGCTCCACCCTGTTGTTGTCCTAACCTGTGCAGCCTTATTGCTTTTCCTGATGCAGGTAATAATGTGCGCTACTATCAGGAGAATGAATGCCAAAGCTATGAGAATGTGTATCTCAACAAGGTATCTTCTCTCAAGGAACAGAAAGGCTAACTAACTCAGAAACAAATCTCTGAGGAAGCCATATCCAATCCAGACCAGTACAAAGAAGTTGCGCATTTAAGAGAGGACCCTAGAACTATATTTTTCTTGTTCCAGGGATAAGCCTCTTCAATTTTTAGTAATAAAGTGCAGTCAGGTTTACCTAAATTCCAAAAGTTTTAATAATTTTTTTTTTCTCTCCCTTTTGTTGTTAATATCTGTGTACCTGACCTGCAAAAATACTGTTAATGGGAGAGGAGGTTTTTTTTAAGAAAAACATTTGTTTTGTTTTTTATTTTTTTTTTTATTATGTTTTTTTAACCAATGTATTCATTTTTTTTATATACAGATTCAAGGCTCTTTAACAGTCTTGGTTGGAGCAGCGTTCAATCTGTAGTTTTTTTCGTTTTTTGTTCTTTTTTTCATTTCCACTATTTTTCCTGTTCATTTTCATTACTCACCTCTCTTCCATTCCTTTTTCTTCTTTAATATTATGCTCTCTGAGTTTTTTCCTTTGATTTCTATCATCTATCTTCTCAAGATAATGTAGCTAAGACATCAGTCATATCATCTTTGTTTAAAAAAGACTTTTCCTGCCCGCAAGTACCATATTTTAACTAAAGCATCCCTGGACATCCAGTTTTATGTCTTAATGTAATTTCACCTCCCCTAGTCTACCTACTACTTTAACCTGAGCCCCGTGAGCAGGTGTGGTGAACCCAGGGACCTGGCAATAACAGACAGTATTGTCTATCCCTACCATCAAGGGCCATGGATGATACTGGCTGTTGCTCAGAATCTGTACCCTGTGGGGAACCCACTCTACTCATCCACATTACACCCTTTATAAGCATTCAGTCTTAATGGCCAACACTCTGCTCCTGTCCAGCATTTCTCCAATATCTGTACACTAACATTCTCCTCTCTCTTTTTGTATTCATGCACGACTGTCTGGAGGCCCGCCCGACCCCACCTGAAGAAGCAGCGACCACCAAGTTATTTCTTGAGATAAATGTGTCACGAATAAGACTTTCCTGGACTTTCCTTCACCATGCTGAAAAGTGCTGTCTCGCGGTCCGATCCAATCGATGCAACCGTTACATGGTCTTACAAAGATACAGGACTAGATATGCCAGGATCCCGCCATCAATGTTGGAGTTCCGCTCTTCCAAGGCAGAGGGGTGATGAAACATTGCAGTACAGACACTCATGGTTTGGATGTGAAGTCTCAAAGGCACCAGGATTTCTTTGCTGTCTTAAGCCTACCTTGAGGAGTTCCGGCGTGTTCAAGAAAGGAAGAGGAGGCCGCAGTGGTGGTGGGGAAGTGTCGGGGCTTCTGGGCTGTTGTGGGTGGGTACAGAATCATTGAAGGAGGACATAAGTTCAAGAATGAACTTCAGGGGGGACTGTGGTGGAGATTTGGGCCCTGAAGGTGATGGACTTTATTATTAATGTTACTTGCAGTGACTTTTCAATGACTATAGTTTGAGAACCCTAGTTTGGAATCAACAGAGACATCTTGCCCTGCTGTGGAATGTTATCTGGAGTGGCTATCTGACCATTTGATAGTACAGTGTCACTTTAAAGGAGGTGGGAGGTGTGAAGGGAACAGGAATAACCTGGTCAGCATATGGTAGCTGGTAAGAGAGCCCCCCACCCCCATTGATTCAATGTAGCAGTTTTGGCATATGGAAGGAAGGGGGGTTTACAAGTGTATATATTGCAGCACAGATCACTGCCCACTCTCTTGTGCTGACGGTCTAGATGAAGGATGGTTACGTAAGACTTCTCCATACAATGTATCTCTATGTCTCTTTTCTTTCCTGTAACCTTTTCTATCGTAGGATTTGGCCTTAATACCTTATTAATCTCTTGATAGCATGGGTATGACCATTATAGCAATATTTATTATCATTGGTAACATTGTTGTTTTTAAGGTTATATCATTTATGTTATAGTTGCTAATCACATATTACCACAAGTTTCTTTTCTGTACAATAGTAAGTTTAAATAAATTAGATTGTTACCCTTTTCGAACAGATATCATTCGTTCTTAATTTCATGGGTTGATTCATATATAGATAAAAGGTTTTAATCACTTATGTATCATTAAATATATAAGTGAGGTATGTATAAAGGTATCCACGTCAACCAGAACACACTTTTTAGGGTGTCCCACACAGGTGCTCCAGTGGATACTAGGGGTGTCTCCATCTGTGAAACTTGCACAAAACAGGTAAGTATTCTAGCTTTAGAAAGGGAAAAAAAATAATGTCTTCAGCTTTGAACTCTGCCAAAACAAACAATTGTACATCACTTGCAAGCAATGTTTCATATTCCTAATTCTGTCCTCAAATATCTGTGTGCTAAGTGTACCTATTTTTTAATTCACATAGGGGAGAAAAGACGCAGGACATCAGAGGACACCAGGGACCCCCAACCTCATAAAGAAGGGGAAGTCACCACACCACAACTTCAGGATGTGGAGGAAGGAGAGGTTTATGAAGTGGGCGAAATAGTGACCACAACAGGTGAGTGTCTGAGACCACAGCCTCAGGTAATAGATGTATGCCTGCATATTTATAATACATGGTGTGTTTTTTTTATTTTTAGATGATGTGGATGTTGTGGAAGAAGAATCTCATTTCACCAGTGCAAGTGCACACGTCCTCATCAGGGAGATCATGCTGTGAAATCGTGATTTAGAAAAGATAAAGGAAAACATCAATGATGTTCAACAAAAAAATGAAGAACATTATTGATGTTTTAGGCAGAATATAAAACTAAATTCTTCAATTTGTTTATATTTTTATTATTTTGTAATCTTTTTTGAAGTATATTGAAAGCCAAATTTCGAAGATGCACACAGTGTGTCAACATGTGCTATCTGCCATCACGGGATATCAATGTATGCGTTTTGTGGGTGCAACCCCTTCCTCGCAACTCAAGGGGTTTCACCCCTAAACACGTCAATTGATCCCCCATGATGGGAACTAGCACATGTTGACATTAGGCATGGGATCAGGAGGGAAATCCCCATTTTGACTCTCAATTTGTGTGCATCTTCAAAATTTGGCTTTTACAGGGGTGACATCACCCCATCTGATGAAGGCAAGATCAACACAGTTTGGACATACTAATGTCGGATATTGCCTTCAAATTATCAAAGTTGAACTTTGTACGTTCCTAAGTTGTGTATTGTTTTATGTTTTTAAACATTCCTGTTTAACACAAAAAAAGGCTATTTGTACTGTCAAAACCAAAAATGTTATTACAAAAATATGTTGGTTTGTTCAAAAACCCCTTTCTAACGCACATATGTGAATGTGCACAGAGTAAAAAGTTTTCTACTCAACAATGTTTGGCTTCTTCTTTCAATGCTCAATAGCAGTTTTTGCACTAAGTTGGTGTGTACAGTGACAATGGGGTTATTTACTAAAGGCAAATCCACTTTGCACTACAAGTGCACTTTTAGTGCACTTTCAGTGCACTTTCAAGTGCAGTTTCAAGTACACTTTTGCAGTGCACTTGGAGTGCAAAGTGGATTTTTATTTAGTAAATAACTCCCACAGTGCTTTATAATTTGCCACAATCAGGCCATTTTTGGTGACTCACAAAAATTAATTAATGGTGCTGAAAATGATGAATATTTCATCAGTAGAAAAAAAGAGAATCTGACAGGGGGTAGGTTCAATGGGTGTGCCACATCCCAAGTACATGGAAAAGAGCAATGGTTCCCCTAGAGCGGGATTTTAAAGGCACTACCACACAATTAGTACAATATCAGTAAAAAGTATAATTTTATTACATAACAAGAAATAATATATACAAATCAAAACAGAAAAATACAATGTACAAATAGAATAGAATAAATATGAATATGGATACACATTGAAATATAATAGAGAAAAGACCGTCACTGGAAGTGGGTAAGTCTCACTGAACCGACGCGTTTCCGAGAATCCTTCATCAGGGTTCATAAAGTGAGAGTTAGCAGTTCCAATATACTGACAATGCATAAGTATCCATGGCATTAAAAACAGGCTTCACGGATGTCTCCCCGGCAGGCGCCCACATGAGAATTAATTCAAAAAAGATTTTTTCTAGGCTGTATCAAAGAGAATTTTTTGCCACGGGAAGAGTACCCCTGGTTGCGCTGAGGGTCACTGCACCCTAGAACCAGGTGCGGTGTCTGTGTGCAGACTGGGGTCCAGAAGACTCAGGACCTATTAAAGATATTCAAAAAAGCACTGTATTTATTGGCATATAACACTCACTTTTTCACCCTGAAAATCAGGTGCAAATAGTGTGTGCATGTTATACGCCGATACTGCAATTTGAGCTGCCTAGGAGGGAATGGGGAGGGGGCAGGACAAGCACCATCAGATTACATACAGTGAGAATCTCCTGTTTACTCAGCAGCCTCTGTAAAAGGAAGTCCCATCTCCTGGGCCAGCTTTGGACCAGTGTTGTACATTGTATTTTTCTGTTTTGATTTGTATATATTTTTTCTTGTAATGTAATAAAATTATACCTTTTACTTATATTGTACTTATTGTGTGGTAGTGCCTTTAAAATCCCGCTCTAGGGGAACCATTGCTCTTTTCAATATTTCATCAGTAATGCATTACATACATTAACAACCAAAACAAAGTGTGTGTAGCAGACCCACAGCATAATATTTCACTGAAGAAGAAATTATCACCTCACGTATCAAATAAATTATGTTTGCACTATTGAAGAAAATGGCCAAAAAGAAAAGCCCATTGGGGAACCTAGGAGAAATCTAAAAGAAAAATAAGTAGTAAATCAAAGCAAATCTTATTTCAGTTTAACAAAATTTTTTTTAATGTTTCTTAAACATTTTCTGGCATATCAATGGCCCCCCTACCCTCAAAGTACTCGACATACTTCTGTCTTACTTCGCGGGTGCTTTGGGGGAGCAAGCCAGGACGGCCAGCTTCAAGAGCCATCAGCGTTGGTTCTTTAAGTCTGGCCTCAGGCCCAACTGAGGCCACATAGTTCATTGAATTTCTCCTTAAATAGTTGTGAAGAATGCAGCATGCAAGGATTATATGGTTAAGTTTATATTCCGCCATGTTGATTGCCGTAAGGAATAGGCGGAACCGGCTGGCTATTATCCCGAAAGCATTCTCTACCCCTCTTCTGGCTCTGGCTCTAGCCAGCCAGTAGTTAAAAACCCTCTGGTCAGGGGTGAGGGTCCCCATCAATTGCCCCTCCGCAGTTGGGAAAGTCCCAACGCTGGGCAAATTGGGATGCCACAGTCTGCCATTCCCGTGGCATTGAAGGAAACTGTGGAGTCAAATAATAAAATAAAAATTTGCAATTTTGCACATAAGCATTGCAAGCAGCTTAGACACAAACATTCTTGGCCAACGTCAGTATTAACATTTATTTGAAGGAGTATTTAAATACAAATATATAAAGTACACTTATCAGATTCCTCACCCTCTCTGATGGCTCATTGTAAAAATTTTAGGGTGGGGGGTGTTTTGGACAGGTAACCCTCTCCATTTCATTGAGAGCTGAATGCATAAATAATGTGTTGGCCCTTTCTTACTTACACTATTGGCAGCCCACTGGACAGGTAAGAAGTGTCATAATACAAAAATATAAATACACACTGTACAAATTGAAGCACTTTTTTACATTCTGCAATTACCTATCAAGATAATAGGAGAACAAAACTGTAAACAGTACCATTTGAAAGTATTCATGCAGGTCCATTCATGCTTTAGTGAATTTATACAGAAATATGATCACAAAAGAGGTAGGTATAGTGTGTATGGGTTTGGCAAAATCAGCAGATAGAGGATTGGTACAGGTTGACTTAGTGGTTGGGGGGAGGGAGGATTCCAAATGATTTTGGAAATCCAAAAAAAAGCCTCTTGCCTGAATTTAAGGACAAAAATAACATTTGTACATATTTTAGGGGTGTTTAGGGTAAAGCACTACTATGGAGCTGACAATATACGTTGTTAAGTGACTAGGCTAGGTGTGTATGGGCCCAAGATAGCATGCTGGGGAGGTTAGTGAAGGCAAATATGCATGAAGGACAAAAAAGGAAGTTTAAAAACTTCCAGCATGCATGAGAACAAAGGGGACATTCACAGCATATTCCAATCATGGTAATTAGGGAATGGTGAAAGAAAACATTAAATACATAGAATGTGATGTTAAAGGAGAAATCTTGCCTTAATATAGTCCTTCTGCAGGACCTGAATGATGGCAGAACAGGTCTATGGAATAATGATCCCCAGAGCCTGAGGGGAGATGCTTGTCGAGAACTTGATGTCCTGCAGACTTCTCCCCGTCGCCAAGTACCACAACGTGGCGACGAGCCTCTGCTCGGGAGTGATGGCTTGCCGCATGCAGGTATCCTGCTTCATAATATGAGGGGACAGCAAAGCCAACAAATGGTGAAAAACGGGGTCCATCACCCGGAGATAATTCCTGAAATCATCAGAATTATTCTCACAGATCTCCCGCAACAAAGGCATATGAGGGAATTGGTCACGCTGGAGCAACCAATTCTTCATCCATGAACTCCTCCCCGCCCTGTTCATGGGCTGGGCTTGGGTCTAAGTAAGAACCCCAACACCAAGCCCCTGCATAGCACGAACTCTACGAGGAGTACGTACCCGCAACATGGCTAGAAAACGGTCGGCTGGTCAGAACAGACTAACAGAACGCACTGAAAATCAGAAAGGCCTGAGAAGAGCGAGCTGAAAATCAGAAACGAGCGGACAAGAATGCACTGTAAATCAAATACGTACTATAAAATACGCACTGAAAAACAAATGCGAACTGACTACACACACTGAAAACCAGATTTGAACCCACAAGCACAAACTGAAGAGCAGTAACGATCTGAAAAGCACGAGGCTGAAAAGCGCAAATCCTCTCTCGACAAACTTCTAACATGAGATTAGCAGAAGGAGCCCAAAGGGTGGTGCACTTGGTATTGAACTTCCTTTTTCTAGTTCCGTCGTACGTGTCAGCGCGTTCTTGCTGATCGGAATTTCCGAAAACATTTGTGTGACCGTGTGTATGCAAGACAAGTTTGAGACAACATCCGTCGGAAAAAAAACATGGATTTGGTTGTTGGAATGTGCGATCGTGTGTACGCGGCATTAGAGTGGCTTTCTTCCCCTGTTCAGTTTATTTAAATTCGGTAGAGATCCTGACTTGAAGCCGGGTAGCTGTCATACCCCAGGTTAGCCTTCCTGCTATCCAGCCTGTATTCTTCCACTGATTCTGAGTACAGATGTCTGGTTTTGTTTACCGGTTATTCATGGGTGCTACCTGGCCTTGACTCTGACTTTTTCCTGGTTGTCCATGTCAGCTGCTTCCCTTGCTGCTTGCCTTTGGCTTGTTCTTCTTTATCTGTGTCCACAGTCTGCCTTAACCTCTGGTATGTATAATGGTTACCCTTATACACTGCTGGCCATGACCTATGCATACTGTCTTGATTGTCATGTGTGCAACCAGCCTTGACTTGTTAAATGTTACCTAGTGACATATTCTGCTCCATTGTTATCCGCAATACACCTACCAGCTCCAAACCTACTTCCTAGTGCTTCACCTGCTCATGGTTCATGGTGCTAGAACAGGGTGAACCCAGATGTTGTGATCTGGGGTCAGCATGCAGCTAAGTCCTAACACCAAAAAGGATGTTCATGCTGAATAACGGCTGGATCTCGGATTACAGTCCCTGAAGGATCCAACATCCCCTGCTCTCACAAAGAACTACCCTAATACTTTGGCAAGTCCTGCTCTGACTCCTCACTCTCATCTATTCTGGTGTGATTGAGATCCATTTCCCAGGTCTTACTTCTTCTAGTGTACTCCAATGTGGTTCCTACTCCACAGGTCCAGCTCCCAGGTCTAACTTGTTTTGTGAGGCTGTTGACCTACATGTCTCGAGTAAGATTACTATCTTTAATTGGCTATCCTATACAGTGTAGCAGGAGGGTCCACACTGGCGCAGTTACCACCATGACACCCATCCTGCATCCTTCCTCACCACATGTCTTTGGTGATGCAGATCTCATGCAGAGTGGTGAAAGGCAGGGCTGGCCTCTTGAGTGAAAAGAAAATGGCTGCTTGGTACTTGCCATTATGGTTTAGCACATGCCAACAAATTGCAGAAGGGGGAAGACTGTGCCAACTGGACCAGACTTTAAAGCTGTAAAGCCAATAACTTTGCCAAGCAGGCTATGAGGTACAGGGCATGGGGTGATTGTGTGACAATGTTTTCTTATGTTCCAGCAGCTGGGAAAGAGACACCTACCTGATCTAGTATACTGCTGAAGATGGCAAGGTGGGATTCAGAGATACTGTATATGGCAAGGTTCGAGCCTATGCTTCGCTGTACTCTGTACTTGGCTGTACTCTGAGCCCTATGCTGACCTTCATCCCAACTTGGTGAGCCTCTAGTAACATAGTAACATAGTTGGTAAGGTTGAATAAAGACAACAGGCCATCCAGTTCAATTTGTGTAGGTGTGTGTGTAGAAAAATCATTTACCATATCCCCTTAAATTTTTTACATTAAGATGCACATCCAAGAGTCTTTTAAAACTATCCATACTTCCTGCCGACACCACCGATTGTGGAAGAGAGTTCAACATCCTTACCGCCCTAACAGTGAAAAACCCCCTACACAGCTTAATGTTAAACTGCTTCTCTTCCAGTCTCATCGTGTGGGCCCGTGTCCTCTTACACTCCCTGGGACTGAAAAGTTCCATACTTGCTGGGATCACCGTTGAGATATTTGTACATTGCAATCATATCCCCTCTCAAGCGTCTCTTCTCCAGGGAGAATACATTTAGCACTTGTTCCTCATAAGTGAGGTCCTCCAGTCCCCATATTAATTTTGTTGTCCTTCTCTGGACTTTCTCCAGCTCCGGCACATCCCTTTTGAATATTGGATCAGCCACATGTGGATTATTCTGTTCAGTTCTGGTCACCAGAGTTTTATAAAGTGTCAGAAAAATTGTGTTATCTCTGGAGTACATGGTACATAGTATACAAGCTGTACACTCACTACATAGTTAGTAAGGTTGAATAAAGACACCAGTCCACCCAGTTCAACCTGAGTGAGTGTGGGTGTGTGTCTACAACCATTCCTATTTATTTAAGGTGCTCATATAGCGCGCTGTGATTTTACGCAGCACTGCACTCATACATCGCACATTCACATCGGTCCCTACCCTCAAGGAGCCCACAATCCAAGGTCCCTAACTCACATTCATATACTAGGGCCAATTTTGGACAGAAGCCAATTAACCTACCAGCATGTCTTTGGAGTGTGGGAGGAAACTGGAGTACCCGGAGGAAACCCACACAGGCACAGGGAGAACATGCAAACTCCAGGCAGGTAGTGTCGTGGTTGGGATTCGAACCAGCGATCCTTTTTACTGCTAGGTGAGAGTGCTACCCACTACACCACTGTGCAACCCTAAATTCCCTTTTTAATGCATGCTAATATTCTGCTGGCTTTGGAAGCTGCAGCTTCACACTGCATGCTATTGCTTAGTCTGTCTTCTACTACGACCCCTAGATCCTTCTCCATCATGGAAACCCCTAGAGATTCTCTCCCTAAGGAGTAACTTGCATTTATATTTTTATCCCCCCAAGTACATTGCCTTACATCTACAGTATTAAACTTAATTTGCCATGTAGTAGCCCACTCCATTAATGTATTCAGGTCCTCTTGTAAAGTTTCTTTATCCTGCTTTGTTGTTATTGCCCTGCATATTTTTGTGTCATCAGAAAACACTAAGATCAAGCTATTTATCCCATCCTCTATATCATTTATAAATAAATTAAACAGAATTGGTCCCAGGACAGAGCCCCGGGGTACCCCACTAACCACTCTAGACCATTCTGAGTATATGTTATTTATCACCACCCTTTGGACACGCCCCCCGTAGCCAGTTTTCTATCCAGGTATATACCCTATGGTCCCTGCCACAGACCTCAGCTTGTAGATTAAGCATTTGTGTGGGACTGTATCAAATGCTTTTGCAAAATCTAGATATACCACATCCACTGGCCTACCTTTGTATAGATGGCAGCTCACATCCTCGTAGAATGTTAATAGGTTGGTTTGGCAAGAGCGAACTGTCGTAAACCCGTGATTACTGCTAATTATACTGTTTTCATCAGTAAAAACTTGGATATGTTTTCATCCCCTCAAATAGTTTGCAAACTACTGATGTTGGATTGACAGGCCTATAGTTCCCAGGAATAGATCTTTGCCCTTTTTTGAACATTGGTACCATGTGGGCTTTTCGCCAAACAGCTGGTACCAATCCTGACATTATGCTGTCCATGAACATTAGGAATAGCGGTCTGGCTATAACCTGACTGAGTTCTTTAAGGATGCTCGGGTGTAAGTCATCTGGTCCTGGTTATTTATTTATGTCAAGCTTCTCTAATCCTTTTCGGACTCCGGCCTCTGTTCGCTACAAGGGTAGATCCTGTGGTGTGTTACTTTACTAACAATATTGTTGTGGTCGATATACCCCTCCTTTTCCTGTGTGAAGTCTGAAGAGAAGAAAGCATTTAGCAAAACTGCCTTCCCCTTGTCACCTGTAACCACCTTCCTTTCCTTGTCGTTTATGTGGCCTACGTGTTCCGTCCTTGCCTTTTTCCTTTTAATATATTTAAAAAACTTCTTGGGATTGTTTTTACTCTCTTCCGATATGTGTCTCTCCGCTATGTGCCTGATTGCGTTCTTACACCTCCCATTGTATCCTTTGTATTGTTTGAATGCTGACACTGACCCCTCCGCTTTGTACTTTTTAGAGGCCATTTTTTTGTCCTTTATATGACATTTTACGTTTTGGTTCAGCCACCCAGGTTTAACCTTTGTTCTTCTATATTTGTTACCCCTTGGAATTCACTTGGTGAAACATTTATTTAATATATTCTTAAAGCATTCTAATTTTTTCTCTGTGTTCAATGTTTCAAGGATTTGGTCCCACTTAATATCCTGCAGCATTGAGCACAGTTTAGAAAAGTTTGAAATTTAGTGTTCTAGTACTCCCCTCTTGCCTCCTTTTCCTATGATTTATGTGGAATGTAATAATCTTGTGGTCGCTAGTTCCCAAGTTGTCCCATATTTCCACATCTTGCAAACAGATCTGTATCATTTGTAAATTAAAAGATCTGGCATTACTCTTAGTCAGGGAATCCACCAATTGGGACATGAAGCTGTCCTGTAGATCATTTAAGAAATGGCAGGCCTTTAATGAGTGGGTTGTCCCTTCCGCCCAGTTAATGTCGGGATAGTTGAAGTCCCCCATTATGGTGACATTTCATTAACTTTTTAAACACATATAAAATGCAAACATTACATTTTAATTAAAATTTTAATTAAAATAGTGTCTACAGATAAAGGTTACTTGAACAAATAACACAAAACAATTGACATGCTGTACTTATATGCATGAACTAAATGAGCAAAAATGCATATTTTTCACATGGAAAAAGTAAATGCATCCCTACATTTACCACCACTTCAAATTCATGATAATAAATCTGGTGTTCTAGATTAGGTACCAATGAGTAGAATTATCTCAGGGTATAGGAACCTGTCTATTTTAAACCACAGACATCTAATTTCGTATGTTATCTACAATTAGCACAGGTTTCAAACTACTGCTAAATTGTCTAGAACTAACTGGCCCAACAAATTCAACCCAAGAGCTGACTGCCTAACACTAAAAGAAGTTGTTTAGGTAACTTGCAACAGTTCAAAGTGTATGCATCTACAATAAGAAACAAATTACAGCAATTCAACCTGCAGGAGGGGTATGTTAAGAAAAAGTCTTTGCTGTCTAAAAAGAAAATAAGAGCAGAATTACAATTTTCCACTCAGAATATAGGCAAAGCCCCAGCCTTCTAGAACAATGTGCTGAAGGATGATCAAACAGTTTGATCACAGTGACAGTAGACATGTTTGCTGCAAACTGATGATAGTATTTCAGGAGAAGAACCTTATACTGATATGGTAATAGAGATGTTATAATATGGGGTTGCTTTGCTGCTTCAGGGCCTGGGCAACTCATAATCATCAGCTTGATAAGAACATGAGGCCATCTGTCCAAAAGCTGACATTTAACTGGAAATGAGTCTTTCAGCATGACAATAATCTATAATTCACTTGCAAAATTTAGGAAAGGTTTATTTACATTGAAATGACATGGAGGGATTTTGAAACAGGCACTTCACACAAAGAAACTCATAAATATCATGTAGCTGAAGGAATTTTGCACAGAAAAGTATTCAAAAAAAGTTGAAGTCAGAGACCGGTGCGCAATAATAAAAGATGCCTACACAAAATGCCTATACAATATTTCTGCTTTTTCCACTGCTTACCATTACATCTATTGTTATTTCTGATGAATACATGATTGAAACCACATTTTTCTGTTTTTATTCAAGTGTGTCAATTTTATCTAAAATAAAATAATAAAAGTCAGTTCTACAGATTTCAATAACTAGGCAGCTACATCAATATTTGACATACAAAAACCCAATAACATATTTAGGGTAAAAATGTTGTCCCAAAGAAAACAATAAAAATTTATACAAACAAAATAGTGTGCAAAAAGTCTCTTTTAAATTCAGCTTCAATGTATTTCTTTCTTCAACATGTGCTTCAAATGAAGTTCCATAAAACTTCAATCACTCATCAAAGAGAAAACTCAGCAGAATCAGTGACTGCTTAAAGTGTTTATTAACCTAAAAAAAAAAAAAAACAGATCCTGTTCCCGTAAAGCATGTTATACAAAATTGTGCTTGTGCTGTGTAATTTTGCCCCTTCTATCACCTAAAAAACCTGATTGATCCTGTCTGGTTCTGCCCTCCCCCTGTAAACCCTGTAAACTGACCATGGTTTACCATGGCTGCTGAGCCCTGACACTGTGGTCAGTTTATGTGTCTCCATCATCTGCAGCCCGGCTCTGCCCCCCTCTATCCTCCCCCCCGCCCTCCCTGCCTGTCTGCTCGTGTCAGTGCCCGCCCCCTCCCCTCCTGCTGCTCTCCTAACTACTATAAAATTCTCCCATCCGCTCTGTAACATAACAGTATATGTACCTGTGAAAACAACAAAGTGTAGCGCTAAAATGTGATGTGCCAAAGACAGTATGGACAGTGAGTCCTGATGACACTAAGGATTAAACAAATGAAATAAAGTAAATTGATTAAACAAACATATGGATCAATTGAAGTCCTTGTGAATAGTAGTGCGAAAAATATATATATATATAATACAGTCCCAGTCTGTATGGTTGAAGATGTAAAATTCATCAATGAAGACCTCTGGTGTGAGGAATTATTCCATTAGCTGGGATGTGTGATTGTGAAGAAGACCACCACCATGTGAAAAGGAGGCTTACCAGATTGTTTGGACACGTCAGAGCATATGCTCTGCGTGCCAAACAGGCTTGTATTGAGGTAGATGGACTCTGGATCAGTATCCTAGGATGGAGATTCCCAATTCTCAGCCAGATGGAAACATAAGGACCATGAACTCTCGTGCGGACCAATGCTCAGAATTCCACAGATATATGGAGGGTACCAAAGGAGGAAGCAAAAGGGGACCACATAGCATAACTCCGTAAATCAAGGATAAAATTTAATAAAGTAGGAACACTCACATGATTGAGAATAAAGCAGCGCTTGTATAAAATTGATTAGCAGCAGTGGAGACCTTGCCGACACGTTTCGTCTCCAAGGACATCGTCTGGGGTGTCCCTCCAATGCTGCTCTCCACAAATGAATAAGGAATATGACCCCCATCATGAGAGACAAGCCCATGAACGTTTTCAGCGTGTATGGCAAGTACTTCCGGTTTGATAGAAATGGCGCCCCAGCGTGCGTTCCACGACACGCACTGAACAATACGAGGATGAGTTCCACATGTTTCATCACATCTACCTATAGAGCGGAAGCGAAGCTGGCAGGGGGCTGTACAACGTGGGCTAGACCAAGCTGATACTTGCTACAAAAACATCTAGATTGACGTCACACATCTAGATGAACTTACCAGTATGCGCGTAGGCAAACAAGGCCGGTCGAATGAACGGCGCGTCCGCGTGCGTGCCACACCATGAGTTAGCGTGCGTTCCACCTCATGAATGGTGCAACAGCATGCATGCCACGCCATGAAAGTAATTGTATGAACATCTGCAACAGCGTGATGAGGTCACAAACATGGATACGTATATAAACTGCAAAACGGAAACAAAAAGGCGCTGAGGATGACATCTCAGCAAAGCGGGGGACATAATAAAAAAAATAAAAATGAAATATATAGGAGAAAAAAAGGAAATAGAGGATGACAATTGAATGTCTTCTCTTGGTATCGCCAAAGGATGCTTAGTTTAATAAAAGCATACATAACTGAAAAACTAAAATTACGTCTAAATTAAAATTAAAATTAAAATTGAGCCCTATTGTGTCGACTCAATTACAAAAATTAATGTATAAAAACGACCCACCATAATGACAGAGCTATGATATTCTGTCCACTGTATGGAGGTGTGCAATGTAAACAATTCTAGCCTCACCAAAGGGGTTATAATCAAAAATGGTGAGCTAAAGGTAAATGTAAAATAGGGTATGTGTACCGCTCATGGAGTGGACTCTCATGTGGGATCACATGTACACAAAGTGCAACAATGTACCAACACCATATCAAACAAGAAAGAGAAAAAATGAAAAAATAATAAAAAATATGATAAATAAAATTAAAAATTAAAATATAAATAGGATCAAGCTTGGCTAATGAAGGAATTGATGTCCCACTCTATATTCATACCAAAAGGCGAATAGGAGCGCAGTTCATTGATCCAGAAGGTTTCACGTTGTGAGACACCTCTGGTTTTAGCCCCTCCCCTGCAAGTGGCCCTGTACCTGTCAATTATCAAGAATGTAGTCCCTTTAGGGTTATGATCATGATGTGACTTGTAATGTCTGGGTACGGTATGTTTCGTGTCACCACTTTTAATTAAAGCAATATGTTCCACAACTCTAAAAGAAAATGTACGGATGGTGCGACCCACATATTGCTTCCCGCAAGGGCAGGTGATTAAATAGACAATATAGTGAGTCGCACAGGTACAAAAATGTTTAATAGAGTAATGCTTGTTGGTGACAGAAGATCTAAACTCGACCACCCTGCCTCCCACTCCTGAATTGTGCTGACACACTGTGTATTTTCTGCATGGAAAAAAGCCAGTCAGTTCATGAAAGAACGATGGACGTGAAGGGGGATTAATAATGTTCGGAGCTATTCTACTTTGTAAGGTGGGCACTCCTCTGAAGACAACCTTAGCTTGGTCAGGTAGAGATGAACCAAGGATACAATCATTTTTGAGAATGTTCCAGTGTTTGGCAAAAATGGCTTTGATCTGGCGATATTGGGTAGAGAACGAGGTCATCATAGCCCACCTAAAGCTATTGTCAGTATCACGTTTGGGCTTGATGGTCAGTAAAGATTCCCTATCCACTTCCAAGGTACGTGAAAGTTCCCAATCAACATCCGAATGGTTGTATCCTTTGTCCAATAATCGGGTTTTGAGTGGCCTGCACCTTAAAAGTTTCTATATTGGGCGCATGCGCGGCGCGAAGCTGGACGGAAGCGACTGAGCGGAGCTCCGTGCACAGCGGGATCCTTATCGCCTTCCCTGGGGCTAAAACCCAGAGATTCACACCCAAAAACCTCCTGCACCCCCGGGGGAAAGATCGGTGCATGCCGTCCACTAAGTCTCGTCGCGGGAAACCAGCACAAAAGTCCCCAACCAACTACCTCCTCAGAGTCCGGGAGATGGAGGGGAAAGGCCAAGATGGCGCCGAGTCACAGCGTGCACAGGCCTCAATGCACTACACAGCGGCATCTCCTGCACACTCATCTGGGGATGGTAAGTACTCAGCGCAGCCTATCAAAGCAGACCTGGAAGACAGCTTAGCTGCTACGTACTCTAAAATAGCTGAAAAATTTCAGACTGAGCTTTTCAAGTCCACTAATACTCTGCAGCAGGAGATTGCAGTGCTGGGGGCAGGACGGATCTATTAGAGACCAAACATGACGAACTGCAACTCGCATATACAGACCTCTGCAGGGATCATGAGGCTCTCACTGAATCGGTTGCACAACTACAATCCCATTTAGAGAACTTAGATAACAGAAACCGTAGGAACAATTTGGGGATCAGAGGGGTTCTGGAGACGGTCACAGAATTAACCCCTGCAGTCCAAAAGTTATTCCAGTCTCTACTGCCTGCCTCCCCGGTATCTGATTTTACTTGTGACTGCATTCACAGGGCCCTGCGTCCTAAACCTCCAGAAGATAAGCCTCCTAGAGACATAATATTGTGCCTTAAGGACTTTTTGATCAAGGAGGAGATTCTTAGGGCTTCCCACAATACCCCTAATATTGTGCTGGATGGCACGAGGATTCAAATATTCCCAGATATATCGCCTGCCACTCTGGAAAAACGCAGAAAGTTTAAAGAGATCACCGCCCCCCTTCAAGAGGCTAATATCAGGTACAGATGGGGTTTCCCATTCAAACTTCAAGTCCCGCATCGCGGAACAACATATACAGTCGTCACCATTCAGGAGGGGAAAGAACTCCTAGTCAAACTAGGTCTTATGGCAAAAGAGGATCTACCCAGGATGCCCTCCACCCCACGTCCTTCAACCATATGGTCGACCCCTTCGCCGCAAAGAGATCGCAGGAGACAAAGACAAGACCTCAGGGAATGTTTGAATTAGCCCTCGGCTACTCCCCGCTCTTCTTGGACACCGCCTACGCTAAGGATTTGGTTCATCGTTAACTATTGCAGTTTGAAGGACTTTCTGTGATGGCTCAGGAGCGAACCAGACTTTTGCAGGGGTAGATCTGCAGCTTATCTCTTCTCCGAACTGGTCCCTTTATCCCCCTGTGGCTGTCCTTTGTCCTAGTATTTTCATTTATTTTCATTTAGTATTTCATTTTTTTTTTTGCATCAAAGGTTCTCCTGTAAGCACCCTTCAGCAACATGTAATCTTCCCGCTGTGCCGGCGCACAGCGGTGCTCATTTGGTTGTCCCCCCACTCTTGTTGTAACCTCCAGGAAGAAAGAAGAGGATTTGAAGACAGACTCTTTTTTGATTTTCCTCATACAATTACTAGGAGGTCATTTTTTATTTTTTATTTCTTTCCTCAGTTCACCAAGAGTATTGGGCACTTGTGCCCCTTTACCCTGGAAGGTTTATTCCTGGTGAAATGTAATTTTACCCTTCAGTCGGGCTGGTTTTTCCCACCCCGACCCCAATGTTTATTTTTGCCCCTCTCAGGTTTTTGGTTAATGTTCTTATTGGTTACGGGACTCTGTTATTTACTGTGATAACTAAAACTAGTGCTATTAATATAGTCATAATTGCTGGTTGGGATGATTATACTTTTTTGAACTCTGTTGCATCTATACAGCCTTCATGGTATCTTATTGCAGCTAGCAGGGAAAACATGATGGCACACACCTCGGGACCCACCCCCAAAGGCAATTACATATTTGACCAAGTTTATTTAGAATGGGTGTCAGAATAATTTCTCATAATGTCAGAGGGTTTAACTCCCCTCTTAAAAGGAAAAAGGCCTTCACTTTGTATAAACGCCTAAAAGCTGACATTATCCTCCTGCAGGAGACCCATTTTGCTGAGGCCAATCACCCCACCTACTTTGACAAGTCTTATGGTCTTGGTCATTTCACCACCTTTGGGTCCAGGTCCCGAGGAGTGGCGATCTTTGTTAGAAAAATATGTTTGATATTGAAAGCATATACAATGACCCTGCTAGCAGATTTATCATTCTTAAGGGCTCCATACAGGGGAAGAAAATTACGATCGCTAATGTATATGCCCCTAACGAATCCCAAGCTTCTTTTTTTAGCGCTTTTTTCCAGATTATGGATAGATTCTCCTCCCCGCACACGGTGCTCAGAGGGGACTTTAACTTGGTGGCCCACTCCTCCCTGGATAGAAGCAGGGGGGTTTTCCCTAAAACGGTTAAAACTTTACTTCACACCCACAATCTGGGAGACGCATGGAGGGCTCACAACGTGGGTGCTAGAGAGTATACTTTCTACTCCCACCCCCATGATAGCTATTCTAGGTTAGATTACATATTTTGCACACCCATTCTTTTAGCAAACTCTACTGACGCAGACATAAATACCTGCCCCTGGTCTGACCACCAGGTGGTCTCTCTTTGTGTTTCCCACATAGGCCTTAAACCTTCCACAGCGGGCTGGAGACTTAATGAGTCTCTTCTCACGGACCCTATCCTGACCTCCCAAATCTCCAAATTTATAGAACAATATTTTATCACTAACAACATAGATGAAACCTCCCCATCCATCTTGTGGGCAGCCCATAAGGTGGTGATTCGTGGCCACCTAATTCAATTAGCAGCCAATAGAGGAAAGGAGAAATCAGCGGATATAACTAGACTTACAACAGACCTAGATAAACTGTACCATCTATACTCCCAAAGTCACTCCCCAGAGTTACTGCACCAAATTAATTCCAAGAGATTAGAACTAGATATAATTCTTACCGACCATACCGAAAAATCTCTGAGATGGTCCAAAGCTAAATTCCTTCTGCATAGCAACTCAGCCTCGGCTATGTTTGCAAGGAAGCTTAATCAGTCGATTAAACCCCCCCACATTTACAAACTCAGAACCCCTAATGGTAGTCTGATTTCCCACCCGGCTGAAGTCCTACAGGCTTTTTCAAAATTTTACTCTGACTTACTCTCACCACCCACTTCTCCCACAGATGCGGCCCTTAAATCATGGCTTGATGACTTTCCCCTCCCGGCCCTCTCGAGAGAACAACTAGAGGAAATGAACGCCCCATGCTCTGATTCCGAACTAGTTAATATTATTAAATCCTTAAAACCTTCAAAAACTCCTGGCCCAGACGGTTATTCAGCCCCATATTATAAAACATTTCAAGGCATTTTAATCCCACATCTAAAATCTCTTTTCAATTATATCCTAAAAGGCAATCTCTTCCCTGACGATATGCTTCTGGCCAATATGTCCCTGATCCCTAAACCAAACAAGGATCACTCCCTACCCCAAAATTACAGACCAATCTCGGTCATTAATACTGATCTAAAGATCTTTGGCCGCTTACTTGCAGACAGACTTTCTAAAATTATCACAACCCTAATATCCCCAGACCAAACGGGCTTTATCCTGACTAGACAAATCACAGATAACATTAGACTGGCTTCTAACATTATACAAGACACAGATTTACACTCCAAGAAAGTATTTCTACTAAGCCTTGATATCCATAAGGCGTTCGATAGTGTGCTTTGGCCTTACTTGGCTTTGCAGGGGCTTTTGTTCATGGGTTCAGAGCATTGTATCACCACCCACACACGCGTATTAGACTTCCCGGTTGCAACTCTGATTATTTCACGCTTGGAAGGGGAACCAGACAAGGCTGCCCCCTTTCACCACTTCTATTTGACCTCGCCATTGAGCCCCTTGCGCGCTGCATTAGCATTGACCCCAACATCAGAGGGTATAGAAAGGGTGAACAGGAATTCAAACTCAGTTTGTATGTGGACGATGTTCTCTTGTTCCTGTCTGACCCGATAGTATCCCTGCCAAACCTCACCAATACCTTACACATATTCCACGAAATCTCAGGTTTAGGGGTTAACCTCTCAAAATGTGCCGCCTTACCAATAATTTTTCCTCCAGACATCACCTCATCACTCCATTCTCACTTTGGATTCTCAATAGAGTGCCAATCCTTACCTTACCTAGGCATAAAATTAGCCCCCACATTTCTTAAAATGTACAACGCTAATTACCCCCCTGCATTAAACAATTACTACATTCTTGGAACTCATACCACATTACATTTCTAGGAAGGATTCAGGCAGTGAAAATGTCCATTCTCCCTAAACTTTTATTTTTTTTAGGGCCCTCCCAAATTACGTCTCCCGGTTGATGATTGATAAAATACAGAGAGAGGTGAATAAGTTCGTTTGGCAAAACAAAAAACCCAGATTAGGCAGAAAAATGATTTACAGGCCCAGAGATAGAGGTGGTTTAGGCCTACCAAACCTCTGGCTATATTTTCTTGCTGCTAGATCGCTGCAAATGGCACAATGGCACACTCCCTCACATAGTATCCCCTGGATAAGATTTGAGAGAGCCTCCATAACACCATTTCTACTGCAGGGCCTACTGTGGACCACCTCGGTTAGCTCTAGGGAGATCTCTAGTTTAAATATCATCGTAGGGCAATCCCTTCACCTTTGAGCCCTGTATAAGAAAAGACTTGCATTGCTCCCCTCCAATCCCAGATTAGCTACCTATGTTGGGGACCCTTTATTCAAACCTGCTTTTCTATCCCCTGGTGCATTTACTCTGTGGATATCTAAAGACCTGGTCACACTTGATTCCCTTAAAAAGAATGGGGTGTTCTGCTCCTTTTTGGAATTACAAAATTCTTACTCCCTACCCAAGACTGAATTAAATAGATATCTTCAAATAAGACATTTCTTTAGTTCCCATTACCCCCCAAGGGAGCCGGATGAGAGTGTGGTGTTTGAAAATCTGTGTGGTCCCCCGTCCAGAGACAAGGGAACAATATCTCTACTATATAACTACCTGGGGGGACTTGGCCTCGCAGAAAAATCCGCAGCCATGCTCGGCTGGGAGGCGGAGACCGGACAGATGTCCTCACCAGAGGAATGGGGAGTTAGGATCTCTAATATGCATAAATGCACGAGATTTGTGGCGATTAAAGAAACAGTGGTGAAACTCCATACCAGATGGTACTACACGCCTTCCAAACTCCACAGATTTTTCCCAATCGTGTCTGAGGGCTGCTTTAGAGGGTTCCCTGATAAGGGGACTCATTTACATATATTCTGGAGCTGTAAGGTACTTTCTAATATCTGGCAGAAGGTATCCTCCAAAGTGACTGAGATCACTGGGGTATCAACAACGATGACATATCAAACGGCCTGTTCTTTGCAGATATTCCGGGTTCTTTTCCCCCGGAACAAAAGCTGGCCCATACGTTATGCTCAACAGTAGGGATGAGCCGAACACCCCCCGGTTCGGTTCGCACCAGAACCCGCGAACGGACCGAAAGTTCGCACGAACGTTAGAACCCCATTGACGTCTATGGGACTCGAACGTTCGAAATCAAAAGTGCTCATTTTAAAGGCTAATTTGCATGGTATTGTCCTAAAAAGGGTTTGGGGACCCGGGTCCTACCCCAGGGGACATGTATCAATGCAAAAAAATTTTTTTAAAACGACCGTTTTTTCGGGAGCAGTGATTTTAATGATGCTTAAAGTAAAAAAAAAAAAGTGAAATATTCCTTTAAATATCGTACCTGGGGGGTGTCTATAGTATGCCTGTAAAGTGACGCGTGTTTCCCATGTTTAGAACAGTCCCTGCACCAAATGTCATTTTTAAAGGAAAAAATCTCATTTAAAACTGCTTGCGGGTTTAATGTCATGTAGGGTCATGGCAATATGGATGAAAATCAGTGAGACAAACGGCATGGGTACCCCCCAGTCCATTACCAGGCCCTTTGGGTCTTGTATGGATATTAAGGGGAACCCTGCACCCAAATTAAAATAAGGAAAGGTGTGGGGCCACCAGGCCCTATATACTCTGAACAGCAGTATACAGGTGGTGCAAACAAGACAGGGACTGTAGGTTTGTTGTTAAGTAGAATCTGTTTGTAATTTTGAACATTTTTAACGTGTTTAGCTCCAGCCAAAAAATCTTTTCTAAGCTTTTTGGAAAACATAGGGAAGGGTTATCACCCCTGTGACATTTGTTTTGCTGTCTTTCCTCCTCTTCAGAAGATTTCACCTCACTTTTTTGTCCCAATGAAAAATGTTTTTTGAAAATTTGGGTTTTTTTGTGGAACAAGGATTGGAAAGCATCAGTGGAAAGGAGAAATTGTTTTCCCATATTAACTCTTACAGGAAAGAATTTCCCTTCCTAGGGGTAGATTTCATCACACTTCCTGTTGTCTCCTTCCGTTTGCAAGTAGGAGTCGTTTGTAAGTTAGATGTTTGAAAGTAGGGTCCTGCCCTATATACTCAGCAGAAATTTGGGCCTTAGGTGTTGCTGTGGCCACAACACTGTAAGCCCTCACAGGGCCCTGCTGTGAAATATTAGATCAAGAATTGTAATTACATGCCCCTGTTCAACAGGAGCTGAAAAATTAGGCCTTAGGCACTGGTGCTGGTGCCACAACACTGCAACCCCTCACAGACACTCTAGTTGGAACGCAGGAACGAGCCCTGCTGCAAAGTATTGCTTCAAAAATTGTAATTACACGCCCCTGTTAGACAGGGGCAGAAAAATTGGGCCTTAGGCACTGGTGCTGGTGCCACAACACTGCAACCCCTCACAGACACTCTAGTTGGAACGCAGGAACGAGCCCTGCTGCAAAGTATTGCATCAAAAATTGTAATTACACGCCCCTGTTAGACAGGGGCAGAAAAATTGGGCCTTAGGCACTGGTGCTGGTGCCACAACACTGCAACCCCTCACAGACACTCTAGTTGGAACGCAGGAACGAGCCCTGCTGCAAAGTATTGCATCAAAAATTGTAATTACACGCCCCTGTTAGACAGGGGCAGAAAAATTAGGCCTTAGGCACTGGTGCTGGTGCCACAACACTGCAACCCCTCACAGACACTCTAGTTGGAACGCAGGAACGAGCCCTGCTGCAAAGTATTGCATCAAAAATTGTAATTACACGCCCCTGTTAGACAGGGGCAGAAAAATTGGGCCTTAGGCACTGGTGCTGGTGCCACAACACTGCAACCCCTCACAGACACTCTAGTTGGAATGCAGGAACGAGCCCTGCTGCAAAGTATTACATCAAAAATTGTAATTACACGCCCCTGTTAAACAGGGGCTGAAAAATTGTGCCTTAGGCACTGGTGGTGGCGCCCAGAACCAAAAATGTTCTTACAAGCTATCAGCGTGATGATTGAGGAGGAAGAGGATAATTACTCAGGGATAGTCACTCAGCATCAGCATAGGCAGTCTTTGAAGGGATCTGAGATTTCAAAAAAAATTATTCGGTTACATCAGCATCAGGTGCTTGGTAGCTGGTGGTGATCCAAGACTCATTCATTTTTATGAAGGTCAGCCGATCGACCGAGTCGGTGGACAGACGCACCCTGTGATCGGTTACCACGCCTCCAGCAGCACTGAATGTGCGTTCCGAAAGAACGCTGGATGCAGGACAGGCCAGTAGCTCAATTGCATACTGTGCAAGCTCTGGCCAGTGATCCATCCTCAAGACCCAGTAACCCAGAGGATTTTCGGTGGGAAAGGTGTCCAAGTCTGATCTTGCCCCTAGGTATTCCTGCACCATGTAAAACAGACGCTGGCGATGGTTGCTGGAACCGATCATACCTTGGGGCTGCGGACCAAAAAATTGTCTGAACGCATCGGTCAGACGGCCACCTTCTCCACCGCTCCTTCTTTGACTGACCGAAGCCTCAGCAACACGTTGTCCAGAAACAGGAGTTTGTAACCTCCCAGTCTCTGGGAACGCGTTGCACAGACCTTTCTGCAAGGCCTCCCGAAGATGTTTCATCCTCTGCTCCCTCTGCGATGGCAAGATAAGGTCCGCAACCTTACCCTTGTAACGTGGATCAAGGAGGGTTGCCAGCCAGTATTGGTCCTTCTCCTTGATACCACGAATACGAGGATCCTTACGCAGGCTTTGCAGGATCAGGGAGGCCATGCAGCGTAGGTTTGCTGAGGCATTCGGTCCGGAGTCCTCTGGGTCACTAAGAACGACATGGTCCGCAGCCACCTCCTCCCAGCCACGTACAAGTCCATGTGTTTCTTGGGACTGATCCCTTAAAGACTGCTGCTGATGCTGAGTGCCAGGCTCCACCTCCATACTGACACAATCTTCCTCCTCCTCCTCTTCCTCCTCGTCCTCTTCCTGTGTGATCGGCGGGCACGCAGGAACACTGTCTGGATAAAGGGGGCCTTGAGAGCTAAGGAAGTCCTCCTCTTCCTGCCTCTGTTCTGCCTCAAGTGCCCTGTCCATTATTCCACGCAGCGTGTGCTCCAACAGGTGGACAAGGGGGACAGTGTCACTGATGCATGCACTGTCACTGCTCACCATCCTCGTGGCCTCCTCGAATGGTGACAGGACAGTGCATGCATCCCTGATCATGGCCCACTGGCGTGGGGAAAAAAAACCAAGCTCCCCTGACCCTGTCCTGGTGCCATAGTCGCACAGGTACTCATTGATGGCCCTCTGCTGCGTGTGCAGCCGCTGCAGCATGGCCAACGTTGAGTTCCACCTGGTGGGCATGTCACAGATTAGGCGGTTCTTGGGCAGGTTAAACTCCTTTTGGAGGTCCATCAGCCGAGCACTGGCATTATATGACCGGCGGAAATGCACACAGACTTTCCTGGCCTGCCTCAGGACATCCTGTAAGCCCGGGTACCTGCCCAAGAACCGCTGCACCACCAAGTTAAGGACGTGAGCCAAACAGGGCACATGGGTCATTTGTCCCTGTCGGAGGGCAGAGAGGAGGTTGGTGCCATTGTCGCAAACCACCATTCCTGCCTTAAGTTGGCGTGGCGTCAACCACCTCTGAACCTGCCCCTGCAGAGCTGACAAAACCTCTGCCCCAGTGTGGCTCCTGTCCCCCAAGCACACCAGCTCAAGCGCCGCATGGCATCTTTTGGCCTGCGTACTTGCGTAGCCCCTTGAACGCCTACGGAGCACCGCTGGTTCCGAGGAAGAGGCCATGGAGGAAGAAGAAGAGGAGGGGGTGGAGGAGAGAGGTGTGTCACAATCAGCATTTTGGAGGCGTGGTGGCGGAACAACCTCCAACACTACTGCACCTTGTCCTGCATCCTTCCCAGCTGCCAGCAGAGTCACCCAATGCGCCGTGAAACTTAGGTAACGTCCCTGTTCATGCCTGCTGGACCATGAGTCAGCGGTAATATGCACCTTACCGCTGACCGCCCTGTCCAGCGAGGCATGGACATTGCCTTCCACATGCCGGTAGAGAGCCGGAATCGCCTTCCGTGAGAAAAAGTGGCGTTTGGGTACCTGCCACTGAGGAACCGCACATTCCACAAACTCACAGAAGGGGGCAGAGTCTACCAACTGAAAAGGCAGCAGTTGAAGTGCTAGCAATTTTGCCAAGCTAGCATTCAACCGCTGGGCATGTGGATGGCTGGGAGCAAACTTCTTTCGGCGGTGCAGCAGCTGGGGCAGGGAAATTTGCCTGGTACAATCTGACGTCGGTGTACCAAAAGCAGATTGCCCACAAGTACTTGGCTGTGACACACCTAATTCTACACCTTCATTCCTCTCACTGCAGGTCTCAGAGAGGACTGAAGGTCTAATGGGGTTGGAAATCTCAGCTGATGAGGAGCAAGGAGAGATCCTCTTTGTTCTTTGGTGTGGGTCTTTTAGATACGCTTGCCAACGAACTGCATGGCAGGTCAACATATGTCTGGTCAAGCATGTGGTACCCAAGCGGGAGATGTTTTGGCCACGCGAGATACGCTTGAGACATATGTTGCAAATAGCAGCGGTGCGATCTGATGCACTCGTCTCAAAAAAGGCCCACACCAAAGAACTTTTTGAATAACGCGCAGAGACTGCAGCGCCCTGCACATGTGGAGCTTTGGGGTGTGATGCAGTCAATGTGCTGCCCTTAGGCTGGCCCCTGGAGGGCATCCTGCCTCGTTGGTGATGTGCCGCCGCCTCCTCCTCCTCCTCCTCCTCCTCCTCCTCCTCTCTCCTATCAGGCACCCACGTTGAGTCAGTGACCTCATCATCCCCTCCCTCCTCATCACTGGAGCAAACCTGGCAGTATGCTGCAGCAGGGGGAGCATGACTGCCAGATTGCTGTCCTTCTTGGGCACCCCCTCTGTCCGTGCTCATGTTACTGCCTTCATCGAGCTCAGTATCGTCATCAGAGCCTTCCAAACGCTGGGCATCCTCCTGGAGCATGTACCCAACACTGTGGTCAAACAGTTCGAGGGAATCCTCATGAGGACATGGTGGAGCTAGGGAAGGAGTCACTGATGACATTGAGCTGAGGGAAGAGGCCGCTGCTTTGCCAGACAAAGCACCCTGGGCATGGGTGAGAGAGGATGAGGAGGATGAGGACGGCTTGGTCATCCACTCGACCAAGTCTTCCGCATGTTGCGGCTCAACACGGCCAGCTGCCGAAAAAAAGGCCAAGCGTGTCCCATGGCCACGTGCTGATGAGGATGCACCGTCTCCACGACCAGCACTAGACACAGAGCCTGCTTGCCCTCTCTTATTGGCTTGTGACTGTCTGCCTCTCCTTCTTGGCCTTCCAGACATACTTAGCTGCACTAAGCTGGGATAGAACACCTGTAATTTTCTTCAAGTAGCTTTATATACTGTAACCAGACAAGCCTGCCTGTCAGTAGGAAGATAACAGGAACGGATCTAGCTGAACACTGTGAGCAGGACGCACTGTACTAAATGTAAATAGTCTAGCTGCCTGACCGTGGTACTAATAGGATCAAATAGAACACCTGTAATTTTCTTCAGGTAGCTTTATATACTGTAACCAGACAAGCCTGCCTGTCAGTAGGAAGATAACAGGAACGGATCTAGCTGTACACTGTGAGCAGGACGCACTGTACTAAATGTAAATAGTCTAGCTGCCTGACCGTGGTACTAATAGGATCAAATAGAACACCTGTAATTTTCTTCAGGTAGCTTTATATACTGTAACCAGACAAGCCTGCCTGTCAGTAGGAAGATAACAGGAACGGATCTAGCTGAACACTGTGAGCAGGACGCACTGTACTAAATGTAAATAGTCTAGCTGCCTGACCGTGGTACTAATAGGATCAAATCGAACACCTGTAATTTTCTTCAGGTAGCTTTATATACTGTAACCAGACAAGCCTGCCTGTCAGTAGGAAGATAACAGGAACGGATCTAGCTGAACACTGTGAGCAGGACGCACTGCACTAAATGTAAATAGCAGGAACGGATCTAGCTGAACACTGTGAGCAGGACGCACTGCACTAAATGTAAATAGCAGGAACGGATCTAGCTGAACACTGTGAGCAGGACGCACTGCACTAAATGTAAATAGCAGGAACGGATCTAGCTGAACACTGTGAGCAGGACGCACTGCACTAAATGTAAATAACAGGAACGGATCTAGCTGAACACTGTGAGCAGGACGCACTGCACTAAATGTAAATAGCAGGAACGGATCTAGCTGAACACTGTGAGCAGGACGCACTGCACTAAATGTAAATAGCAGGAACGGATCTAGCTGAACACTGTGAGCAGGACGCACTGCACTAAATGTAAATTGCAGGAACGGATCTAGCTGAACACTGTGAGCAGGACGCACTGCACTAAATGTAAATAGTCTAGAAGATAACAGGAACGAATCTAGCTGAACACTGTGAGCAGGACGCACTGCACTAAATGTAAATAGCAGGAACGGATCTAGCTGAACACTGTGAGCAGGACGCACTGCACTAAATGTAAATAGCAGGAACGGATCTAGCTGAACACTGTGAGCAGGACGCACTGCACTAAATGTAAATAGCAGGAACGGATCTAGCTGAACACTGTGAGCAGGACGCACTGCACTAAATGTAAATAACAGGAACGGATCTAGCTGAACACTGTGAGCAGGACGCACTGCACTAAATGTAAATAGCAGGAACGGATCTAGCTGAACACTGTGAGCAGGACGCACTGCACTAAATGTAAATTGCAGGAACGGATCTAGCTGAACACTGTGAGCAGGACGCACTGCACTAAATGTAAATAGTCTAGAAGATAACAGGAACGGATCTAGCTGAACACTGTGAGCAGGACGCACTGCACTAAATGTAAATAGCAGGAACGGATCTAGCTGAACACTGTGAGCAGGACGCACTGCATTAAATGTAAATAGTCTAGATAGAAGATAACAGGAACGGATCTAGCTAAACTGAATACAGTGTATATATATATATGCAACACCTGGGATGCATATATATACACAATACACTGTAAGTGCAGCTAACTGACTGACTGTTCTGCCTAATCTATCTAACTCAAATCAAATGACACTGTCTCTCTCTCTCTCTATCTCTCAGCACACCGGAACACACACTACACAGGGCCGCCGTGCAGGCGGCCTTATATAGTGTGGGGTGTGTACTAAATCCCCTGAGCCATAATTGGCCAAAGCCACCCTGGCTTTGGCCAATTACAGCTCTCTCTACTGACGGCGCTGTGATTGGCCAAGCATGCGGGTCATAGTGCATGCTTGGCCAATCATCAGCCAGCAATGCACTGCGATGCCGCAGTGAATTATGGGCCGTGACGCGCCACACGAATTTAGCGCGAACGGCCCATATCGTTCGCAATTCGGCGAACGGGCGAACAGCCGATGTTCGAGTCGAACATGGGTTCGACTCGAACACGAAGCTCATCCCTACTCAGCAGTCCAGTGGACTATTGCTCTATTTTGGCGTGCCCCCGGGTACCGTGGGAGCAAGTTCTCAGACGTATGGCAGCTATACAACTGATGAAAAAAGTATACCACACCATTATGGACACAATGCCAGCTTATGATTCCAAATGGAAGTCGTGGTTCCCGTAGCTCCCCCGGGTTCACTGGTATGGCTACAAATATGATTTATTTATGAATATATGGCTAGATAATGCTTAGCTTTCAGACGAATCTCCCGTAACCAATTCACGGTTATTCCTTTTTTTTTTTTTTGAGTTAGATTCATGGACTTTACAATGTTTAACCCAAAGTTTTCAGCAGTGAAGTTAGTCTGTAATTAAGAAGACCGCCTCTCGGCATTTCGCAGAAAGTGGTTCCTTCCACCAAGAGGTCTTTTGTAACGTTTCATCATAGTAGTCTGAACTAACAAAAAGGAAACTTGACAGTTTTTCTTTTCATTATATTATTATTTTCTTTTTCTTTTGAATGTGTTTTTAATAGGAGTATATGCTTAACTTCTCATAATTGCATCAGCATCCTATGTAAGACCCTCCCACCATACTATGATTGTATTATTGTAACTATAGCTAATTGTAACTGCTATGTTTTTTTTGTGCTTTCAATAAAACCGTTTGTATTAAAAAAAAAGTTTCTATATTGGCACAATTTCTGCGTAACCACAAGAATTGGCTGCATGGAACAGACCGGAGCCAAGACGGGTGATGGCAGCTGTCTGTAGGGATATATGTACCTGTGCCTGTGTTATAAAAGAAATATGGCGATCTGTACCTATGTCAGAGTGGCTTCCAATGCTCACGTGACTCCTCGGCTCTCCCTCTACTTTCTTCCCCTCCTCCCCGGCTGACGCCATCAGGAGTGTTCGGCCCCGCCCACTGGAGCTGTCAGCTGGGCAGAGGAGAGAGCCAAGGAGTCACGTGAGTGCCGGGAGTCGCTCTAATATAGGTACAGATTGAAATATTTTTTTATATAACACAGCCACAGGGACACATATTATTATGTTACAGAGGGGATGGGAGGTTTTTATAGTAATGACTTAACAACCAATTTAAACTACAGGCAGCAAAAAAAAAGCATTTCATTAATAAGTAGGGTTCCCACCCCTGATCTCTGAGGACACGCACAGGTGTGAAGATTTGATATTCGTTTGTTCTAGTGAGCTTGGGAGATATTGGGGATTCTTTTTTTATTTTTAATGATAATTGTTTGAATCTCAGGTTCACTGGAGAGATGAATGAACATTCTGTTGATTTTTTGGATGTTATGTTGAAGGGCTGTGATGGAGGTGTAATCACAAACTTGTACAGAAAGCCCCCGTCGGTTAATAACATTTAAGGAGCAGATTCTGGCCATCGTGGGCATACAGTTAGAGGCATTTCCATAGGCCAGTTTCTATGCCTCCGTAGAATATGCGACCTGGGAAAAGTGTTTGGGCTGTTCAGGCTCGATAGGGAGGGGGCATGTGGACAGTGCATCCTCAGCTGCTGCTAGAGTGCTGACAGGGGATGGATCCCATCCTGGTTCTGCAAAGGCCACTCCCCAATGCATTTCACTCAGCCCCTGGGGGTTAGTCATGGGGAACTGTAAAATAGGCAGTAAATCACCAGTGCGCATGTGCGGGAGTTCAGAGATGGCCGCCTGAGCACAGAGCTCCGCACCACACTAGACCAGAGGTGCCCGCAGCACCTTCCAGCACTACCCAAGGCCACTCACAGGAAGGGATTCGTTCCCCCAAACCACCAGGGAACACCCTTGAATGCACAACCTGGCCATCAGGTGAGACCTTGGGCAGGATTTCGAAGCCTCCACCCGGGTCAGGTGTACCAAGATGGCCGCCGTGCCCACCGCAGCCACACAGCTTCATGCTCAAAACACAGAAGGAGCACTGGAACAAAGGCAAGTGTTAGCCCTGCCACCCTAAAATACACCCCAGCAACTCATGGATACAGCCAGCAGGTTCTGACGCCCTCTCCTGCTTCCACAGAATCCCTACTCAGCCGCTTCTTTGGAGACCATGCTTTCTCCCCTGCAGGGCCTCCAGTATCCACCTTCACTAACTTTCCTACCATAGGCATCCCAGCACAAGACCATAACTTTATTGCAGCAGACCTTTACCACAAATTATCACCCCTCATGGACAGGGGATTGGTGACTACAGCTGCCAAAATCACAGGGGACATAAAAGTTGACCTCCAAAATCTAGGCTTCAGGATAAAAGCAATTGAAAGCAAACTGGATCAGACTGCAGCAGTACCTAACCAGACCTCTGACCTTATCCAAACCCTCCATGAACAACTGGACACTGCTTTATTGCACATAGACGACTTAGAAAACAGATCAAGAAGGTACAATTTCAGGATCTGGGGTCTGCCGGAGACAATCCTGGATGTCATGGTGGCGACACAAGACCTAATAAAATCACTGATACCAAATGCCCCGCAACACCGCCTGGAGCTGGACAGAGCCCATAGAGCCCTGGGACCTCCCAGGAAGGATGGCTCCCCAGAGACATCATAGCCAAGCCCCACTTCTATGCAGTTAAAGAAGCGGTCATGAAACAATCTTGCACCATGACCCAAGTGACATGCCAAGGCCACCCCGTGCAAATTTTTGCGGATCTTTCACCCTCTACTATCCAGCACAGACAGACGCTGAAACTACTACTGTCTGCTCTATCCCAGAAGAACATCAAATATAAATGGTCTTTCCCTTTTGCAGTAAAATTCTTCTATAAAGGCCAAAATCAGGCCTTCTCCAGCTTCTCCAGAGGAGAAAAGCTCCTGCTAAGCCTGAAAATAATCTTCCAAGAACCGGATATGGAAACATCATCCTCCACTTCAGGATCCACCAATAGACCGCCACCCTCAAGTCCATTGACCCCCCTTTGGAACAAGACAAAGACATGAAGCTCTACACACAATGGCCCTCCATGAATAGCCCTCTTCTGAGAAGTTCCGGTCTCTGTTGTATGTTTGCCCCAACATTTGACCACTCGCCTTTCGGATTTGACTGAATCCTTTACCAGGAGTCATCTCTCCTTTGTTCCTCCTATGTTCCTTCACCAGTTCTATATTTGTTAGACAGTTCTCTTTTGACTCCCAGAAGTGGGAATCTCTGCGGCCCACTCTCCACTACTCCGGAGTAAGATCCACCTCACGGAACTGGCTAATGATTTCTGCACTGGAGCCATGTAGGTTAAATTTACACTCCCCCCCCACTTCCCCCACCTTAATATTGGCTATAATTTTTCTTTATTGATGGTTGCAGTTTTGGACGTCATTTTTGCCTTTTACACAAGCTAAATTGTTATATTTTTAAAGGGCGCCCTGGTTTGTGGTGGCTCCCATGTGCCTCCTCCTATCCCTTAGATTCCTACCGGTCTCCAGGGGATAGGATATCTGCGCCTTTCTAGTTTGGATATATTTTGTTTTGTCACTTCTCCTTGTGAGATGGTCCCCAGGGACTTTTTCTCCCCCCTGGGTCCAGATACCTGCCTAGGGAGAAACCCCCCTCTCTTACTGTCCCTCTTCTTCTCCCTCTTTCCTATTCTATCTCCTATCAAGCATCTCCTAACTATTTTTTCTCTTGCAGAAAATCACCTCACCTGGCCTGCGCAGTTTGCTCTATTTCAAATGCTCCAACATGCTCTACAGGCATCCGCTGGAAAAGATTCCCTGAGGTAAGTGACTGTAGACCCATCTGCGCTCCTTCTGGTTTCATGGCTAACACCATGCAACACCATACAGAACAACCTAAAGGTAACCACTCACAAAGTTCAGGGCATAAATTCACCTCTCAAACGCAGGAAAGTTTAGAACAATTATAAATCTATGAAATTGGATGTAGTCATGCTTCAAGAAACTTATTTTCCAGCTCGGTACAGTCCCAAGTTCCTACTCTCCCAATTCCCTAATTTTTACCTAGCTAATGCAGAAAATAATACTAAGGGGGTAGCCATCATATTTTCAAAATCATGCAAATTTAATTGGCTCTCAGACACCAGAGACCAGAGGGCAGATTCGTCTTAGTTAAGGGAACGATCGAGGGTCACCTATACTCCCTGATCTCATACTAGTCTCCCAACAAAGGATAAGCTGCATTCTTTTAACATCTTTTTGACACTCTCACCCCATCCTGGAGGGCACAGTCATTGTAGGTGGGGACTCCAATTGGAACCCTACTGACTCGCCCGACCAAAGTAAGCAACAAAATAGCCAAGCTAATACATACTCAGGGTTTGGCAGATGTCTTGAGGGAGCTGAATCCCTCTACATGAGACTTCACACACTGCTCCAATCCACAAAACTCATATGCTATGATCGATTATCTTCTGGTCCCTACTCACATTATCCCACTTGTTGTAAAATCCCATATTACAGACACGGTCCTGTCTGACCCTCTAATGCCCCGTACACACGGTTGGATTTTCCAAAGGAAAATATGTGATAGGACCTTGTTGTCGGAAATTCCGACCATGTGTAGGCTCCATCACACATTTTCCATCGGATTTTCCTACACACAAAGTTTGAGAGCAGGATATAAAATTTTCTGACAACAAAATCCGTTGTCGGAAATTCCGATCGTGTGTACACAAATCCGATGGACAAAGTGCCACGCATGCTCAGAATAAATAAAGAGATGAAAGCTATTGGCCCCTGCCCCATTTATAGTCCCGACGTACGTGTTTTGCATCACCGCGTTTAGAACGATCGGATTTTCCGACAACTTTGTGTGACCATGTGTATGCAAGACAAGTTTGAGCCAACATCCGTCGGAAAAAATCCTAGGATTTTGTTGTCGGAATGTCCGAACAAAGTCCGACCGTGTGTATGGGGCAATAGTGATAATGTCATTTCGCTTACAATCCCCAAAATCTGGTCAAAGGCACTGGAGACTGAACAAGTCCATCCTCTCTGACCCAATTAGAGTCACTATGATAAATAAATCATTGCAGGGATACTTTCACTTTAACAATAATGGTGGAACCTCTGCGGAGACCTTGTGGGCAGCCCACAAGGCCTTCATCAGAGGGGAAATCATTCAGCTGGCCACTCAAATTAAATGAGAAAGAACGGTCGACATAGAGAAATTAGAAAAAGCATACGCAACGTTACGGGCCCAACACAAAAAGGACCCGTCCGCCAATACAGCGGCCCAACTTGATAAAGCCAGGCTGGAACTCAACTTAACATTCATGGTAAAAGCAGAAAAACAAACTCACTGGAACAAGAATAGATTTTATACCCAGAAGGACAAGCTGGGTTCCATGCTGGCAGCCAAATTGTCACCCCTAATGCAGTCTTTATGTAATGCCAAAGATAAGAATCCCTGGAAATGGCACTACAGCTAACCCCTTGAAAATTTTAGAAGCATTCCATGATTTCTATGCTAATCTGTATAGTCCCCACACCTCGAATAACAACAACTCCACTGATGGGTTCCTGGATGGTCTTCCCATACCCTCCCTATCCTCAGAAAACAAAGACATTCTTGAAGCATCCTTCACTGAGGTGGAGGTGTTGGGGGTTATCAAGGACCTTAAGAGGGGCTCAGCCCCCGGACCAGATGGCCTTTCAAACCCCTACTACAAAAAGTTTGCTAACACCTTGGTTCCTTATTTAACCCCTTGCCAACCAGTGCATGACGATATACTTCGGCAAAATGGCACGGCTGGGCAAATGGGCGTACAAGCATGTCCCCTTTAAGATGCAGAATTGTGGGCACGCATGCGTGCTGCGTGCCCCATGATCGTGAACGCTGGTCCTGCGGACTCAATGTCCACCGGGTGCCTGTGATCGTGTCACGGAGCGGAAGAACGGGGAGGTAAACAAGGCATTTCCCCATTCTGCCTAGTGACATGACAGAGATCACTGCTCCCTGACACACTTAACCCCTTGATCGCCCCATAGTGTTTAACCTCTTTCCTGCCAGTGTCATTTACACAGTAATCAGTGAATTTTTATAGCACTGATCGCTGTATAACTGACAATGGTCCCAAAATAGTGTCAAAAGTGTCCGATGTGTCTGCCATAATATCGCAGATTGCCGCCATTACTAATAAAAAAAATTAATCATAAAAATGCCATAAAACTATCCCCTATTTTGTATACGCTATATTTTTTTTTACCAAAAATATGTAGAAGAATACGTATCGGCCTAAACTGAGGAAAAAAATTGTTTTTTTATATATTTTTGGTGGATATTTATTATAGCAAAAAGTAAAAAATATTGTTTTTTTTTTTAAATTGTCACTTTTTTTTGTTTATAGCACAAAAAATAAAAACCGCAGAGGTGATCAAATACCACCAAAAGAAAGCTCAATTTGTGGGGAAAAAAAGGATTTTGTTTGGGAGCAATGTCGCACGATCGCGCAATTGTCAGTTAAAGTGACGCAATTGCAAAAAGTACTCTGTTCAGGAAGGGGGTAAATCCTTCCGGAGCTGAAGTGGTTAACAAAATTCCTTAATGCCAAGACTCGGGGTGACTCAATGGACACACAACTCTCAATATAGCATATATTGTGGTAATACCCAAACCAGACAAAAATCCGGAATAAGTTAGTAACTATCGTCCAATATCCCTTATAAATAGCAATCTGAAAATTCTGACCAAAATTCTAGTCAACCGCTTAGCCTCCTTTATTAATACATCCATAAAGATCAAGTGGGTTTCATCCCAGGCCGACAGGGCCCTATCCAGATTAGAAGGGCAATTGACATAATGACATAATGTCCATACTTCAGACTAATTGGGAAGGGGGACGGTAAATTGGGTATTTGGCACTCCAGGAGGCAATACCCTTAGTTTGTAATAATGTACATTTGATTAGTCAGTCTGTAGGTAAAAACAAAGTTGAACCATGGTAAGGGGGTGATTTAAAAAGAGGCAGCCATCCTCAGAGTGTGTCCAGCAACTCTGCAAAACATATAAAAGAAACAAGGGGGGAGGCACTTCTCTAAGTGTAGTATTAAAACAGTATAATTTATTGCACAAGATTAAAAACACCTACAAGATATAAGTGGGAGTCGTGCTTGTCATAAGTATGTCGTCCTGGCTGTTCTACTGTGTCCCACAAGCTCCTCGCATGACCTGGGTAGCTAGGAAAGATTCTGGTGTGATATTGGGCTGAATACCTGTACATTCAGGAAAACCAGGAAGTAGTCAGCTCCAGCTCCATATATACATACATACACATACACACATATTAAAAACATGTGTGAAAATTAATATGTAAGAATTACATTATGTACAGAATTCATATATTTGTAAAAGATACATCATAAAATTTATTTTTGTATCTTTGTATGCTGCATGACCACACATATGCAGATACGTACCAATGTACGCTTTTGAGAGATATGTATTATTGTATACTGTATGGCCACACAAATGCAGATACACAACAATGTATGTATGTGTGAGATGGTTACTTACAATCCCACCACCCCCAACCGCAGACTAGGGACTCAACAATATCCAAATTTGAAGATGATGACCATACAGTTCGACTGTTAAAAAATGAAATAGTATTAAAGAAACTGCTATCTACGTACATGTATTTTAACAGAGTATGTATATCAATCTCAGTGTTAAGCCCCCTGGCGAGAGAGTACTTAAAGAGTATATCCAGAAGGTCTCCTGCTGGAACAGCCGTTTAAAACACTCCACAGCAGGAAGATCTCTGGAGATGGCCTCAATCACCCAGACCTGTAGATCCACTGTGGAATTTTTGTGATCCTTCAGAAAGTGTCTGGGGACACTATGTTTGTTGCACCCCTGCCCAATTAATTGTCTATGTTTACCAAATCATTGGCGTAAGGGTCCTTCCTACATACAGGAGACCACAAAGACATCTCAGGCAGTATTTGACATACTCACTGGAGCAATTATGGAATTCTTTGATGTTATATGTCTTTCCTTTTGTGGTGAAAGTTTTTTGCCCATGATAAACAAATTTGCACATAAGGCATAGTTTTTTCCGGCTTTGGAACATGCCTGTCAGCGGAATGATTGGGATATGGGTAGGGGGGAGTAGAGGTTTTTAATGCCTCTAACACTAATACCAATAGAAATCTAGACCTAGAAAGTCTTATAAGGAGGTTGGGACACAATATGGAGAAAAAGGTGAGCCTCTGGTGGGACATTTGCACCTTTGAAATGTACCTTAAAGTGGGGTTCCACCCAAAAAAACAAAAATACCTGAAAATTTCTAAAAAAAAACCCAAAAAAAATTTGGATATTTTTTTTTTTTTACTTACCTCTAAATGCCTGTTGCTATGTGGTCCCTCGTAGTCTGCCTCTTCCTTTGCCTGGGCTGGTGACATCACTTCCCCCTCGGCACAGGACTCGGCTCTGCTCCCTCCCTCCTGTCAATCATCTGGGACCCATTACAGGTCCCAGGTGATTGAGCGGCCAATCACAGCGCACGGCGCCGCTCGCGCATGCGCAGTGGGTGCCAGGCTGTGAAGCCACAGCCCGGTGCCCACAGTTGAAATGCCAGCGGGGACGAGCGGGGCTTCGATCTCCCGCATCGCTGGACCCAGGGACAGGTAAGTGTCCAATTAAAAGTCAGCAGCTGCAGTATTTGTAGCTGCTGACTTTTAATTTTTTTTTTTTTTAAAGGAGCCCCTAGGTGGAATATAGCCCCGATAAGACTGAGATGGGATATACCCTAAAATTATGGCCTAACAGACCAGGAGTCAAATGACGAATGGTTTAAATTCTTTAATGATAAAGGCTTGGAATTAATAAGTTTTTTATTGGAAAGGAAACAAAGGAAAAACAAAATAATAGACCAGAATATTACGGAAATAAAACAGGAATTGGAAATACATAAAGAAACAACTGAGTTTAAAACTTTAACCACACAGCTTAATAAAGATCTTATTAAAAAGGATAAAGAAGTCCAACAGAGGAAAAGCAAGAAGTATACCAGGGACACAAAAGACTTCCGCAATGACCAGGTATTCAAGTGGCAAAGCCAACTGGGTAGAGGGGATAATTTATCTACATACTCTACACCAGAGAAAATAGTGAGGGTTCACTCACAGCAGACCAATGAACCATCGGGGTCAAATACTCTGAATAGAATATACCAAGACCCCAGAGAAGAACATAAAGGTATGACCCCAAGACATCAAGACTACGATGAGAGAAATTCAAATTACCAGCCACATACCCCCTATCGATCTGATAGAAAACCCCAATATAATCAGACACCACAAAATGGGGGAAGAAAACCGTACTATTGGAAAAATAACAGGAAGCCCTACAATGGGAATAATTGGCACAAACCACCTTATGATCAGAGAGAGTACAGAGGACCACCACAAGGACCGAGAGACCAGAGAAGACCGATGTATGAGTATAGGGATAACAGGGAACCACCATATGTACAACAAGGGCCAAGAGGCAGAAGCCCAGCCCACAATTATGGATATGGTGAAAGAAGAGGTCCTCAACAAAGGAATTACCATCAGAATGAACGTAGCCCAATATCCACCTACAATCACTATGCTCCATTGGGATGAAGAAGAGAAACAAGATAGACAATATCCCCCACAATATGTGGACCAAGCCATAGTAGGCCTTTTTTAGACAGGGGCAGGGAGGATCACCCCTTGAGACAGTTAGACGATACAAGAAACTCCAGAAAAAGTCCAGAAAGAAGAGAGGACGGAGATCAGGGAAGAGAGAACAAAAGAAAAAGGGAATAAAAGGAGAGGGCATATTTAATTTAAGTGGTCTGGAACTTACACATGAAGAGATTGGAGTTCTGGATAAGGGTTTGAAGTATGCACCCACCAAGAATCTCAATAAATTCCAGACTTATATCGAAATTCAAAAATTTGTAAGAAAATTAAACATCCAGAAATATACTGCAGGGAACCCCGTCAGACACAGATACCCAAAAGTTGTGAATGACGGGATTATACATAGTACACTGAGGAACAAATCTGTTTTTAATCCACCTATTAAAGATAATAAATATATCGAAGTTTTTAAAAAAGTGGTTTTAGAGCATATTAAGGATCTTAAAATAAAGAAAAAAGAGGACCCCAGCTATATAAAAAGTGGGATCCGCAAATTAACGAGAAGAAAAGACTTAGTCACCTGACCAGCTGACGAGGGAGGGGGTATTGTTTTCCTCTCAAAGGAACAATACCATGATAGATATGCTGAGGGATGAGAAAACTTATACGAAATTATTGAGCAATCCCATGTTTAAGTGCAGAAAGGCACTTGAACAAGTTGTATACCTAGGGGTAAAAAAGAAAACATACTTAACAAAAAAGAGGCCAGATTTCTAATTCCGGATTCCTGCCATACACCCATCATCTACTCATTACCAAAGATGCACAAGAACAATATCAATCCACCACCAAGACCAATAGTGAATGGTATTGATTTGCTGATGTCCAGGATGGGTGAATATATTGATGTATTTTTACAACCGGCTGTTCAGAGCACACAAGCGTACCTGAGGGATAAAAAACATTTGTTGCAGATCGTAGAGAATATTCCAAAAGAAGAAGGACCATGGATTATGGCCACTGCAGATGTTTCCTCTTTATATACAATAATACCCCACCATCTAGCGTGCAAAACTAATAAATGGGGCTTGAGGAAGCACACCCAACTACATTGTATGTAGAGAAAGTTTCTAATTAAATGCATTGATTTTAGCCTAAAGAATAATTATTTCTGGTACAATAAAAACTACTATCACCAACACACTGGAGTAGCAATGGGAGTAAAATTCGTCCCAAGTATAGCCGGACTATTTATGGCCCAGTGGGAGGAAGAAAACATTTTTCTGAATAGACCTGATGAATTGGTAAGGAAGAAAGGGCTTTAGGCATGAAACCTTGGGACTTTGAAGGTGTCAGTATTCAAAAAAACTTTTTGAACCATATTGAGATAAAAAAGAAATTTTATTACAATTTGTTTAAAAAAGCCTATTTGGAGGCCATACTTGACATAATAATTTCCATAAGTTTAATAAAAGACAACAACAATTTATGATACAGATACCACTTGTTTTCTCAACATGTTTCGCTCAGTGGAGCTTCTTCAGGAGATCGTGTGGTTCCCTTAATAAAACTGGAATTTACATAAAGAAAGAAAGATAATAATAATCAGTACAGAACAAAATGATTATTTAATCAAATATTCATAATGAAAAGAACTCTTGTAAGTCATATACCAAATTTGAAAATGTTTTCTGAAAACGTCTTTTACAATATTACATGAAGCATATATGAATCCATATTAATGTATTACAATTGTTCAAATTGAATTGGTGTTTGGTTAAAAAATAAAAAATAAAAATAAATATAAAGCAAAATACTAAACCTTACCTAGAAAAAGAGTTTATAACAAAAGTTACATATTGAAGCTGAAGATCACCAGGAAATGAAAAGGTTAATCCATGAGACAGCCCTCTCTCATTGTAACCCTGAGTCGCCAATAAACTTGCAGAGGTAATACTTATATAGTCAAGATTAGTGGTATCCTAACTGAAAAAGACAGGACAGAAATAATTGAAAAAATATATATTTGTATGTTTGAAAATCTGATTTGGTTGTTCTTAATCAGAAAATCATTGTTTTCAAGATATTTAATTAATTTTACCTTGGAAATACTTTAAATGATAGAATCAATTAATTGCGCAAGACATCCTGGGTGTTGAAATAGGACAGGAGCACCGTTGTAGGATGTGAGGAGAAAGAAGCTTCAATGTAGCAAAGAAATTGGGGAAGGTCTGGAGAGGGAGGAATCAGTATCAGCCTGAACCTAAAACCAGCACCTAAACCAACAAAAGTAGCCAAATGAACGAATGAAATGAAATTAAATTAAAATAAAGATTTAGCCAATAATGGCAGAGAGAGGGGATATTAAATAAAAAGAAGTATCCATAGTTGCCATATATGAAACAGCCTACTTTGCAGGGATGTTACAGGGATTGAGTAAACCGGGAAGGAGAGAGCCTTCCCTCCTTCCTCTGTGATGTCCAGCAGATAAATGATGGGGAGCGAGGAGAAATCTCCCCGTGTAAGTATTGAACTCCGGAGCGGCCGGCGTCTGACGTCACCGCCGCTCCGAGGACGTGTGTAAGGCATCAATGCGCATGCGCTCACATCAAGACGGCAGACGTCCAGGGATCCCTGAACGTGAGGTCCCTGATCGCCATCTTTGAGATTACTTTGCCCTCACATGATGGGAGGGGAATTAAGGCGGCTCGGAGGGGAGTGAACGGAACTAAAAAATCAGCCGTTCCTTTTGACTCAAGTAGGCCATTAATAAAATGGATATTGAAGAATGTGAGACGCAGCGCAAGGAACCAATGGAGGCATTTGGAGAAGGGATTAATTGATTAGGAGCCACATCAGCCAAATGCCTGGGTGTCCGTGCAAGTTAAAAAAAGAGAAGAGAGAAGGCGATCCAGGATCGAGGGAGGACTGAAATATGGAGTACATATTCTTGAATATAGAAATAATCAGATAATTCATAGAGATATCAGCTAATGATGACATAAATCGACACTGAATCTACTATTATTAAAAAAAAAGGATGTATTTAAACTGGGTGATCCGTAGATTAATAAAATAATATAATATATAATAATGGCAAGGTAAATGAAAAATTAAAAAAAAAAAAAAAAAAAAAATTATTATTTAAAGAAAAGGCTTATAACTTAGGGCATCATTTAGACCCGGATCTTTTAAAGCATCTAAATTTGAGATCCATTTTGCCTCCCGCTGTAATAAAATTTGGTCATAATTACCTCCCCTTTCACCTGGGGGAACATGTTCTAAGGCTACGAAATGCATTATTGTGTCATCAAATTGATGAAAGAGGCCCATGTGGCGACTGATGGGTGTCTCCATCCTTTTTTTGCATACAAGGGAGACATGATCTCGTATTCAATGAAAAAATGGGCGTTTTGTTTTGCCCACGTAGAATGCGTTGCAACTGCAGGTCATTAAGTAAACAATGCCAACTGACTGACATGTGACTGAAAATTTAGGAGAATACAAATGGCCATTGGGAAGGGCAATGGTACGTGTTGCATGAATGTACCTACAGAAACCACATTTATGGCATGGTCTTGTACCTTTGTTTGCATTGGTGGCAATAAGAGATGGGTCATAATTAGGGATGAGCCGAACACCCCCCTGTTCGGTTCGCACCAGAACATGCGAACAGGAAAAAAGTTCGTTCGAACATGCGAACACCGTTAAAGTCTATGGGACACGAACATGAATAATCAAAAGTGCTAATTTTCAAGGCTTATATGCAAGTTATTGTCATAAAAAGTGTTTGGGGACCCGGGTCCTGCCCCAGGGGACATGGATCAATGCAAAAAAAAGTTTTAAAAACGGCCGTTTTTTCAGGAGCAGTGATTTTAATAATGCTTAAAGTCAAACAATAAAAGTGTAATATCCCTTTAAATTTCGTACCTGGGGGGTGTCTATAGTATGCCTGTAAAGGGGCGCATGTTTCCTGTGTTTAGAACAGTCTGACAGCAAAATGACATTTTGAAGGAAAAAACTCATTTAAAACTACCCGCGGCTATTGCATTGCCGACAATACACATAGAAGTTCATTGATAAAAACGGCATGGGAATTCCCCAAAGGGGAACCCCGAACCAAAATTAAAAAAAAAAAATGACGTGGGGGTCCCCCTAAATTCCATACCAGGCCCTTCAGGTCTGGTATGGATATTAAGGGGAACCCCGGCCAAAATTTAAAAAAAAAAATGACGTGGGGTTCCCCCTAAATTCCATACCAGACCCTTCAGGTCTGGTATGGATTTTAAGGGGAACCCCGCGCCAAAAAAAAAAAAAAAAAAACGGCGTGGGGTCCCCCCAAAAATCCATACCAGACCCTTATCCGAGCACGCAACCTGGCAGGCCGCAGGAAAAGAGGGGGGGACAAGAGTGCGGCCCCCCCTCCCTCCTGAACCGTACCAGGCCACATGCCCTCAACATTGGGAGGGTGCTTTGGGGTAGCCCCCCAAAACACCTTGTCCCCATGTTGATGAGGACAAGGGCCTCATCCCCACAACCCTGGCCGGTGGTTGTGGGGGTCTGCGGGCGGGGGGCTTATCGGAATCTGGAAGCCCCCTTTAACAAGGTGACCCCCAGATCCCGGCCCCCCCCCTGTGTGAAATGGTAAGGGGGTACATAAGTACCCCTACCATTTCACGAAAAAAGTGTCAAAAATGTTAAAAATGACAAGAGACAGTTTTTGACAATTCCTTTATTTAAATGCTTCTTCTTTCTTCTATCTTGCTTCATCTTCTGGTTCTTCTGGCTCTTCTGGTTCTTCTGGTTCTTCCTCCGGCGTTCTCGTCCAGCATCTCCTCCGCGGCGTCTTCTGTCTTCTTCTCCTCGGGCCGCTCCGCACCCATGGCATGGGGGGGAGGCTCCCGCTCTTCTCTTCTTCTCTTCTTCTTTTCTTCTTTTCTTCTCTTCTTCTCTTCTTCTTTATTTTTTTCTCCGGGCCGCTCCGCAATCCATGCTGGCATGGAGGGAGGCTCCCGCTGTGTGACGGCGCTCCTCGTCTGACAGTTCTTAAATAACGGGGGGGGCGGGGCCACCCGGTGACCCCGCCCCCCTCTGACGCACGGTGACTTGACGGGACTTCCCTGTGGCATTCCCCGTGACGTCACAGGGAAGTCCCGTCAAGTCACCGTGCGTCAGAGGGGGCGGGGTCACCGGGTGGCCCCGCCCCCCCCGTTATTTAAGAACTGTCAGACGAGGAGCGCCGTCACACAGCGGGAGCCTCCCTCCATGCCAGCATGGATTGCGGAGCGGCCCGGAGAAAAAAATAAAGAAGAAGAGAAGAAGAGAAGAAAAGAAGAAAAGAAGAAAAGAAGAAGAGAAGAAGAGAAGAAGAGAAGAGCGGGAGCCTCCCCCCCATGCCATGGGTGCGGAGCGGCCCGAGGAGAAGAAGACAGAAGACGCCGCGGAGGAGATGCTGGACGAGAACGCCGGAGGAAGAACCAGAAGAACCAGAAGAGCCAGAAGAACCAGAAGATGAAGCAAGATAGAAGAAAGAAGAAGCATTTAAATAAAGGAATTGTCAAAAACTGTCTCTTGTCATTTTTAACATTTTTGACACTTTTTTCGTGAAATGGTAGGGGTACTTATGTACCCCCTTACCATTTCACACAGGGGGGGGGCCGGGATCTGGGGGTCACCTTGTTAAAGGGGGCTTCCAGATTCCGATAAGCCCCCCGCCCGCAGACCCCCACAACCACCGGCCAGGGTTGTGGGGATGAGGCCCTTGTCCTCATCAACATGGGGACAAGGTGTTTTGGGGGGCTACCCCAAAGCACCCTCCCAATGTTGAGGGCATGTGGCCTGGTACGGTTCAGGAGGGAGGGGGGGCCGCACTCTTGTCCCCCCCTCTTTTCCTGCGGCCTGCCAGGTTGCGTGCTCGGATAAGGGTCTGGTATGGATTTTTGGGGGGACCCCACGCCGTTTTTTTTTTTTTTTTTTGGCGCGGGGTTCCCCTTAAAATCCATACCAGACCTGAAGGGTCTGGTATGGAATTTAGGGGGAACCCCACGTCATTTTTTTTTTTAAATTTTGGCCGGGGTTCCCCTTAATATCCATACCAGACCTGAAGGGCCTGGTATGGAATTTAGGGGGACCCCCACGTCATTTTTTTTTTTTAATTTTGGTTCGGGGTTCCCCTTTGGGGAATTCCCATGCCGTTTTTATCAATGAACTTCTATGTGTATTGTCGGCAATGCAATAGCCGCGGGTAGTTTTAAATGAGTTTTTTCCTTCAAAATGTCATTTTGCTGTCAGACTGTTCTAAACACAGGAAACATGCGCCCCTTTACAGGCACACTATAGACACCCCCCAGGTACGAAATTTAAAGGGATATTACACTTTTATTGATTGACTTTAAGTATTATTAAAATCACTGCTCCTGAAAAAACGGCCGTTTTTAAAACTTTTTTTTGCATTGATCCATGTCCCCTGGGGCAGGACCCAGGTCCCCAAACACTTTTTATGACAATAACTTGCATATTAGCCTTTAAAATTAGCACTTTTGATTTCTCCCATAGACTTTTAAAGGGTGTTCCGCGGCATTCGAATTTGCCGCGAACACCCCAAATTGTTCGCTGTTCGGTGAACTTGCGAACAGCCAATGTTCGAGTCGAACATGAGTTCGACTCGAACTCGAAGCTCATCCCTAGTCATAATGACTATGAACAATTTTATCCTTTATGGGTCATGATCGTCTGAAAGTTATTTCAGGATAATTTTTTAAATGTTTGGAAACACGTGGATCCCCCATTAGCAGGTACCAGTATTTCTGCATTAGTTCTCGTATTTGTTTATATTGTCCTGGAAATCTGGTGATCATTCTCAGTTCAGAAGAAGATGTAGAAGTTGAGTGGCCATGAATAAGGTCCGATCTATTGTGTTTTTTAGCCCTAACGTAAGCCTTTTTCAGACTTTTGTTGCTATATCCACGACTTTTGAGGCGGTGTTGTAGGGCCTTGGCTTCATTTTCGAAGTGATGATTAGTACTGCAATTTCTTCTGAGGCGAAGATATTGCCCATATGGAATATTCATTTTTAATGATGGAGGATGAGAGCTAGTGGCATGGAGAAGGGAGTTCCCCACCAATGGCTTACGATATAAAGTGGTGCCTAGAGTTCTATCATCATTGACAAAAATTTGAATGTCTAGGAAGGTCAGCCTTTCCTGGCTCACTTCCATAGTAAAATTAAGGTTATAATGATTCACCTTTAAACTTTCAAAAAACTGGAGTAAGTCAGCATGGCTCCCTGTCCAGACGAAGAAAATATTGTCTCCAAATCGGTATCCGTTCAAAAAAATATTGCATATTGTCATCAAAGGACAGGTCCCGCTCCCACCCCCCCAGATACAGGTTTGCATAGGAAGGAGCACATTTAGTTCCCATAGCTACACCGTGTATCTGGAGGTAGTGGGAGCGGTCAAAAATAAAGATATTATTATGCAAAATAAATTGCAAAAGATCAAGGATAAACTGATTATAGGCAGGAGATGACTCCCTGTTTAAAGAAATAAAGCCCTCTACAACTCCAACCCCCTTGGTATGGGGGATGGAGTTATAGAGGGCCTCCACGTCCAGGGACACCAACCAAGCTTCCTCAGGTAGGGCCAGACCATCAAGGGCTCTCAAAAGATCTCTAGTGTCTTGTAAATATGAAGCTAGGTCTTCCACAAAAGGTCTGAGATGGTCATCAACCATTTGGCTTGCTTTCTCAGTCAAGCAGCCATTCCCTGACACTATAGGGCAGCCAGGATGATCATTAAGATCCTTGTGGATTTTGGGAAGTGCATAAAAAGTAGGTATGCGTGGAGAAGGAACATTAAGGAATTGCCAGGTGTGTTTGTTAATGAGGCCATTTTTTCATTGAATACGAAATCATGTCTCCCTTGTATGCAAAAAAAGGATGGAGACACCCATCAGTCGCCACATGGGCCTCTTTCATCAATTTGATGACACTATGATGCATTTCGTATCCTTAGAACATAGTTACATAGTTACATAGTAGGTGAGGTTGAAAAAAGACACAAGTCCATCAAGTCCAACCTATGTGTGTGATTATGTGTCATTATTACATTACATATCCCTGTATATTGCGGTCATTCAGGTGATTATCTAATAGTTTCTTGAAGCTATCAATGCTCCCCGCTGAGACCACCGCCTGTGGAAGGGAATTCCACATCCTTGCCGCTCTTACAGTAAAGAACCCTCTACGTAGTTTAAGGTTAAACCTCTTTTCTTCTAATTGTAATGAGTGGCCACGAGTCTTATTAAACTCTCTTCTGCAAAAAAGTTTTATCCCTATTGTGGGGTCACCAGTACAGTATTTGTAAATTGAAATCATATCCCCTCTCAAGCGTCTCTTCTCCAGAGAGAATAAGTTCAGTGCTCGCAACCTTTCCTCATAACTAAGATCCTCCAGACCCTTTATTAGCTTTGTTGCTCTTCTTTGTACTCGCTCCATTTCCAGTACGTCCCTCCTGAGGACTGGTGCCCAGAACTGGACAGCATACTCCAGGTGCAGCCGGACCAGAGTCTTGTAGAGCGGGAGAATTATCGTTTTATCTCTGCAGTTGATCCCCCTTTTAATGCATGCCAATATTCTGTTTGCTTTATTAGCAGCAGCTTGGCATTGCATGCCATTGCTGAGCCTATCATCTACTAGGACCCCCAACTCCTAGAGGAGTTGCTTGGGAACCACATCCTAATAACAGGTGTCAGCATCCTCTGCTTATTATGATCCCTTTGCTGAATTGCCTTTGATTCTTTAGATTGACTTTAGCAAAGGCATGAAGAGAACGATGTGCTTACCTGTACAACTCACCAACACACTTGTGCTATTTTAACATGTTCCCCCAGGTGAAAGGGGAGGTAATTATAACCAAATTTTATTACAGCGGGAGGCAAAATGGATCTCAAATTTAGATGCTTTAAAAGATCCGGGTCTAAATGATGCCCTAAGTTATAAGCCTTTTCTTTAAATAATTTTTTTTTTTTCATTTACCTTGCCATTATTATATATTATATTATTTTATTAATCTACGGATCACCCAGTTTAAATACATCCTTTTTTTTAATAATAGTAGATTCAGTGTCGATTTATGTCATCATTAGCTGATATCTCTATGAATTATCTGATTATTTCTATATTCAAGAATATGTACTCCATATTTCAGTCCTCCTTCGATCCTGGATCGCCTTCTCTTTTTTTAACTTGCACGGACACCCAGGCATTTGGCTGATGTGGCTCCTAATCAATGATCCCTTCTCCAAATGCCTCCATTGGTTCCTTGCGCTGCGTCTCACATTCTTCAATATCCATTTTATTAATGGCCTACTTGAGTCAAAAGGAACGGCTGATTTTTTAGTTCCGTTCACTCCCCTCTGAGCCGCCTTAATTCCCCTCCCATCATGTGAGGGCAAAGTAATCTCAAAGATGGCGATCAGGGACCTCACGTTCAGGGATCCCTGGACGTCTGCCGTCTTGGTGTGAGCGCATGCGCATTGATGCCTTACACACGTCCACGGAGCGGCGGTGACGTCAGACGCCGGCCGCTCCGGAGTTCAATACTTGAATGGGGAGATTTCTCCTCGCTACCCGTCATTTATCTGCTGGACATCACAGAGGAAGGAGGGAAGGCTCTCTCCTTCCCGGTTTACTCAATCCCTGTAACATCCCTGCAAGGTAGGCTGTTTCATATATGGCAACTATGGATACTTCTTTTTATTTAATATCCCCTCTCTCTGCCATTATTGGCTAAATCTTTATTTTAATTTAATTTAATTTCATTCATTCATTTGGTTACTTTTGTTGGTTTAGGTGCTGGTTTTAGGTTCAGGCTGATCCTGATTCCTCCCTCTCCAGACCTTCCCCAATTTCTTTGCTACATTGAAGCTTCTTTCTCCTCACATCCTACAACGGTGCTCCTGTCCTATTTCAACACCCAGGATGTCTTGCGCAATTAATTGATTCTATCATTTAAAGTATTTCCAAGGTAAAATTAATTAAATATCTTGAATACAATGATTTTCTGATTAAGAACAACCAAATCAGATTTTCAAACATACAAATATTTATTTTTTCAATTATTTCTGTCCTGTCTTTTTCAGTTAGGATGCCACTAATCTTGACTATATAAGTATTACCTCTACAAGTTTATTGGCGACTCAGGGTTACGATGAGAGAGGGCTGTCTCATGGATTAACCTTTTCATTTCCTGGTGATCTTCAGCTTCAATATGTAGCTTTTGTTATAAACTCTTTTTCTAGGTAAGGTTTAGTATTTTGTTTTATATTTATTTTTATGTTTTTTATTTTTTAACCAAGCACCAATTCAATTTGAACAATTGTAATACATTAATATGGATTCATATATGCTTCATGTAATATTGTAAAAGAAGTTTTCAGAAAACATTTTCAAATTTGGTATATGACTTACAAGAGTTCTTTTCATTATGAATATTTGATTAAATAATCATTTTGTTCTGTACTGATTATTATTATCTTTCTTTCTTTATGTAAATTCCAGTTTTATTGAGGGTACCACACCATCTCCTGAAGAAGCTCCACTGAGCGAAAGATGTTGAGAAAACAAGTGGTATCTGTATCATAAATTGTTGTTGTCTTTTATTAAACTTTTGGAAATTATTATGTCATGTTTGGCCTCCAAATAGGCTTTTTTAAACAAATTGTAATAAAATGTCTTTTTTATCTCAATATGTTTCAAAAAGTTTTTTTGAATACTGACACCTTCAAAGTCCCAAGGCTTCATGCCTAAAGCCCTTTCTTTCTTATCAGCATTTGTATGGGATGTGGTGTCTTAAATATTGGTCTTTCTTGTTTTCATCTTTTATTTTACTGATGAATTGGTAATCTACAAAAGATATATCGATGACATTTTTATCCTATGGTAAGGAGACGTAGATCAGTTAACACGTTTCCGTGAAAGACTTAACATGAATAATAGAAATATAGAATTGTCCTGGGAACTCAGTGAAAACAAAGTAACATTCCTAGACTTGGAAATCTTTCAAGAAAACTCCTCACTTAGGTCACAGTCGCATTTCGGTTCAATATTTTTATTGAAGTTTGTATAAATAAGATACAAATTAAGACAAGTATCAAAGCATGGGATATATATATATATATATATATATATATATATATATATATATATATATATATATATATATATATATATATATATATAGACAATGCGATTAACAGTTTTTATACATATTACAAATTAGTCTTACTGAAAGAAAAAGATTATGTGTCTTAGAGACTGTATAGAATAGTAACATATGTAAAGATCCAAAATAAGATCTAAATTGGGGTACATAAAGAAAGAAAAAATCTATTTATATTATGCCTCCAGACCACACATCCACCCCAAATGGGCTCAAACTGTGGACGGGTGGGGCATTTATAATCTAAATCGAAAATGTAGTTCTTTATAATTATTATATTATGTGATATATATTATAAAGATATAACAAATTCTTTGATGAATCATTAGGTAATCATAACCAGTTCGGAAAAAAATTTGTGAAGAGAAAAAAAAAATTTTACCGAATCTTTAGAGCATAAGTTAGTCCCTAAGCCGATGAGGAATATATTAGTGTATAAATTGGTAAGGTATCCCAAGTTCATCATTAGCTTTAGTAAATAAGATGAGAATAGAGGAGAAGAAGAGGAGGAAGGCAAAGAAGAGAAAAAAAAAGAAGGGAAAAAGAAGAGAGGAAAAGATAAGAAAGAAAGAAGTCTCTCGACGTGATGACCTAGCTTATGATATGAACAAGTTATATAATAACAATAACACAAGGATTTTAGCATGGTAACAACAATGACTGGTCAAAATCAGAGGTAAAGAAGTGTTTAACCCATGGCTGCCAAATCAGACGGAATTTGTTGATAATATTATCTTCGATAGCTGACATTTTATCAAAAATGAGAGCTTTGTTCATTCTATGTTTAACCTCTGCCTCAATTAAATTCTTGTTCTTCCATGCCTTGGTTATGGTTTGTTTGGTAGCAGTATTAATGTGAATTAGTAGTTTGAATTGTACCCTGGTGAGTGAAGCCGGTTTAAGATTCAGAAGTGCAATGGCAGGGTCCGGAGTAATAGAGATATCTAGAGCCTTAGATGCCATTGCAAATATATTTTTCCAAAATTCTTGGGCCACCGGGCAATCCCACCATATATGGAAATGTGTACCTGGTGAAGAGCAACCTCTGAAGCAGTTATTGGGATAAGAAGGAGTAAATTTTGCTATTCTAGCTGGTACCAAGTACCACCTTGCCAGAACTTTGAAGTTGGTTTCCAAAGCAAAACAATTAGGAGATGATGATTTGGTGGCTAATAGACCAAATATTAGATCTGACCATGTTAATGGGAGAATGTTGGATGATAAAATCTCAGGAATCATACTTAACCGGTTCAATACAGGGCATTTTCACCCCCTTCCTTCCCAGACCAATTTTTAGTTTTCAGCACTTTAAACGACAATTGTGCAGTCGTGCGACGTTGTACCCAAACAAAATTGACGTCCTAATTTCCCCCACAAATAGAGCTTTCTTTTGGTGGTATTTGATCACCTCTGCGGTTTTTATTTTTTGCGCAATAAACAAAAGAAGAGCGACAATTTTGAAAAAAACACAATATTTTTTACTTTTTGCTATAATAAATATCCCAATTTTTAAAAAAAAAAAACAAATTTTTTCCACAGTTTCGGCCAATACGTATTCTTCTACATATATTTGGTAAAAAAAAATCGCAATAAGCGTAAATTGATTGGTTTGCGCAAAAGTTATAGCGTCTATAAAATACGGGATAGATTTATGGCATTTTTTAAAAAAAAATATTTATTTATTTTTTTTACCAGTAATAATGGCGATCGCAATTTTTTTTCGTGACTGCGACATTATGGCGGACACATCGGACACTTTTGACACATTTTTGGGACCATTCACATTTATACAGCAATCAATGCTATAAAATTGCATTGATTACTGTGAAAATGTGACAGGCAGTGAAGGGGTTAACCACTAGGGGGCGGGGAGGGGTTAAATGTGTTTCCTAGGGAATGCTTCTAACTGTAGGGGGAGGGGATGCTCAAGGGAAGGAGACCGATCAGTGTTCCTCCGTTCTGGGAACACAGATCGCTCTCCTCTGAGCTGACAGGACGTGGATCTCTGTGTTTACACACAGAGATCCACAGTCCGGCCCGGTTAACGGGCAATCGTGGGTGCCCGGCGGACATCGCGGCCGCCGGGCACACGCAACGGGACCCGAGCAACGGGACCCGAGCAACGCGGCGGGCGCGCGCCCCCTAGGCGGCCGGGAACCCAAGGCCGTCATATGACGTCCACCCAGGATGGGAGATCTCATCTGTGGACGTCATATATACATACGCAGGTAGGGAAGTGGTTAAAGGGACTAGAATATGGTCAATACGAGAAAAGGTTTTATGCGGATAAGAATAATGTGTAAAACGCCTGCTAGTAGGATTAATTTCATGCCACGTGTCCACAAAACCGTGTTTTGTAAGTAAATGCTGAAGGTTAACTTGTTGGAGCTGGTGATAGGGGATGAGGGAGACTTATCTAAAAAAGGGAATATCGTTGTATTCAAATCTCCACATAGGATTACAGTACCCATTTTGTGTGTTTCAACCACTTGGAAAAGATGGGATAAGAAAGCTTCTGGTTTTTTATTCAGAGCATAGTATGATACTATGGTAATGGGAATATCTGATAAATGACCAGTGAGAAGTATATATCTTCCCTCTGGGTCTTTCAATTGTGTTGATAAAGTAAATGGCATGGAGCGATGAAATCCTATAAGAGTTCCACGTTGTTTGACTGTGGTAGAGGCAATGTAAAATTGTGGGTATGAGGTGGAGAGAAATTTAGGGGAAGATTTATCAATGAAGTGGGTTTCCTGTAAGCAAATTATGTGTGCTTTCTTGGCTGAAAAAGATTGCATTGCTTTTGTTTGTTTTTGTGGGATAGTAAATCCTTGTACATTTAGGGATAAAATGTTTATAGGAGCCATAGCAATTCAAAATTGACTATCATAAGATAAGAAATATGGCCTAAAACTAGAATATTAGTCATCACCTCAAAAGAGAAAAGAAGAAAGGAAAGAGTAGAGAAAGGATAAATAATGATCGATCGAAAAACCCTAATATAACAGTACTTAGATATTAAGTAGTGAAAAATCACTAGGGTTTGGGAGCAACTCCTAGGAGTAATCAAAGGACTCCTAGGGGCTCCAGCGCCATCATCAGAATCCTGCATAATAGTAGCAAGGGTCTGAGGGTGGCAAAAGGGGCAGCAAGTAGTTCCAGAAAGGACGAACACCGCAGGGGAACCACAGGAACCAGAGGGTGCATCTAAATATTATAGTAACAAATAAGATTATACAAAAAAAAAAAAACACACACACAGACCATCAAAGCCCTAACCAAACAGGAAATTACCTCTTTAGTAAATAAATTTTAAATAAATATATAAATAAATCATTAAATGATTTATACTCTGGGAGGCCATGAAATTGAAAACATTTGTCTTAGAAATTAAGTCATTTTAGACAATGTTTGATCCTGTAGATCTAAAAAAGAAAAAAGGTTAGCGAATCAAAAAAACAATATGAAAATCAATCCATCGAATCTTCAGTATTAGGAATTGGATTTTCAAAGCGACCATGCTTATGCAGATTTTGTCGAGGAGAAATAGATGGGCTCAGTTCTGCTGCAGCATTTTGTTGAGGAGATCTGGAAGCTGATCTTCTACGAGATTGTTCTGTAGATGGAAGTTGGTCCGTAAGGCCCAATTCAAGCAAGGATGATTGTAGGTCCTCTGAAGAGCGACAGACATATCTGGTTTCTAAATGTGTGAATTTGAGAGAAAAAGGAAACCCCCAATGATAGGTGATGTGATGATGTTGCAGTATTTGTAATTGGGGTTTAAGAGCACGTCTTTTAGCCACTGTGATAGGAGATAAGTTTGCAAACAGTTTATAGACTTGACCCTGAAAAGTGAGGTAATCCTTTCCTCTAGCTGCTGCAAGCAATTGTTCTTTTGTGCGATAGTAATGCAGTTTAGCAATTATATCTCTAGGAGGGCCATTTGCTTTGTGTGGAGCCAATGCTCTGTGCACTCTGTCCATCTCTAATCTCTCCATAGGAATGCCAGGTTGTAATTCCTGAAATAATGCAGTGATATAGGCTTGCACATCAGTGACAGACTCAGGAATACCCCTGATCCGCAAATTAGCCCTTCTGTCTCTATTCTCCTGGTCCTCTAAACGGAACTGTAAAAGAACATTTTCTTCTTTTAGATTTTTAAATTCAGAAATATAGAGCTGAGTTTGGCTTTCAATATCATCTACACGGATCTCCAATTCAGCTGTTCTCAGACCTATTTCTCTGATTTCTCTAGTCAGTTTATCAGTGATATGGTCTGATGTTTGCTTTAAAGCTTTCTGTAAAATACATTCAAATTTTTTAAATACGGCAGATTGAAATTCTGTCTGTGAATTTCCAGAGTCAGAATCAGATTCCTCATTAATATTCACAGTATTTAGTTTGATTTTCAGAGGCTTAATCTTGTGTGAAGTGCTAGGCTGTGAGGAGACTGCCGACGCCATCTTGGAAGACGGCTGAGGCGTTGTTTCTTTGTTAATGCCGGTTTTATATTTTGACTTTGTGCCTCTCAAAACCATATTGAGTTATACCTGAGGCTTTGTAGTATGTTTGTCCGTCGTTATTTCGAAGTTTAAGGACCTCTGGAACCTGTAGTCCCCGGCGTGAGCGACACTGGAGCGGAGCTCTAAGCCCGCATTACTATCCTCTCAGGAATCCGCGCATGCGCCCCCGTCACAGTCGCATTTAAAAAAAGTCGACAGAAATAGTTACCACCCAATAGAGAGTTGCCACCATAGAAATTGGCTCTTCAATGTGCCAAAGGGCCAATTTATACGGCTAAGACGGAACTGTACGGATTTAAACTTCTTCCTTGATCAGGCAGAGAAGATAGCACTCAGATTTACTAAAAAAGGCTACGATCCTCAGTTTATTGAAAAGAAAATAGAAGAGGTGACTGCAATGAACCGGAATACATTAATCGAAGATACGACCAAACAGAAACAACCAATGGTGGGAGCACCCCTAATCCTAGACTTTAGCATACAGCACAAGAAAATAGAAAGGATTATTAAACGCCATTGGCATATACTCCTAGCGGATAAACAACTACAAGAGTCTCTACCTCCGAATACCAGATTTATATATAAAAGAGCACCAACTATCCAAGATAAAGTGGTGAAGAATGTAATAGATCCACCTAAAAGGACTTATTCTTTTTTTACTGGAAAAGGCTTCTATCCATGTAAGAGATGTTTTGCCTGCCTAAGAACGAGACGGCCAAATGAAAAGAAATTTCATTTTACATCTACCGCTACAGGAGACACATATGAGGTAAAAAACTTTAATTGTTGTAATACAGAAGGGGCTGTATACACCCTCGAGTGCAGCTGTGGGCTCCAATACATTGGCCGCACAAAAAGACCCCTTAAGGTACGGGTTAAAGAGCATGCCCAGAATATCATTAATGGATATGATAACGATGATAGCGTTTCAAAACATTTTTTTGCTATGCCACAACAAGGACCCCACCCACCTTAAATTTTGGGGAATAGAACCTTACATTAGACACTGGCGGGGGGGGACATAAAGTCAGGACCCTAAGTCAGGCAGAATCTAAATGGATATTTATATTAGACACATTTGCGCCGAGAGGCCTAAACATTGAATTTGACCTCAACTGTTTCCTTAGTGATTTTTGAATATTCGTAATATGCTAGTATAATATCCTAAATAAAAAATACCGTAAGCACCCCCCCATTTTTACCTGATGAAGGATGTTGGTATTGTTCCTCAATATGGGAATTTCTAGGCAATTGCTGTGCTTCCCATGCTTTTTAGTGTTTTTTAGCGTTCCTCAGTATTTTACAGTTTTATATTGGATATGCCTCCCTGTGTTTACTTCACCTATATTCACTTTAGAGTATCCTACATTTTTCGTTTATTTATTCTATCCGACCCTACCCTTGATGATATAACTGATGTACTATATATATCTCTCTCAAAATATGTGTTGCACCCTAAATTATTTGAAAGATTTACTGTTTTATTTATATTACTACCTGAGTTCACTGTTATGTGTTCAGGATAGTTAATTCATGTTTCTAGCAACATCTGTGGTTATGACGGTTCTTTGTGTGTAATCAAATCCGAGATGTATGCTGATATCAGTGTTAAGGCTTATCCCATCCGGTCATTTTTTAACCTTAAAAAATTTTATACATTTTCTTAAATTTTTTAATTATGCTTCTTAATTTTTAATATGTATATAAAAAACTTTTTTATTATTCGAATAAAAATTGGTTTTATATTCTTTTTGTGCTCTTTAAATATCGCATGGGGCCGATTTGGCATTGGACCGAGTGGCTCACTATCAAATTGCTCTCCTGCTGGGATCTTATTGGTTTACCATTGCTTGGGTCATACAACTTTGATAGTTTTCTTGTAGTTCACGGCCAACAGGTGCTGATCGCAACTGCATCTGCATCCGTGCCATTGTTTAGATAACCAATAAAATGGCCGCCCCCATTACCCTCCGGGAAAATTGCCGCTATGGCGTTTCCTTATTGATCTACAAGAAAATGGCCGCCGCATACTAATTAGGCCACAACTTTTTAAGGACAGCAGTCTGTGCCTCCTAGTATCCCTGATGAAGTCACGAGGTACGTAACGTCACGCGTAGGGACGGGACAGGCACTTCCCACTGATTGACGCGCACGAGCCCGCTGCTCATTGGTGTTATGCAAGTTCTGCTCTGCTTTATGTGAGTACCTATGTTACAATAAACTTTGGCTTTGGTTTAAAAAATTACTACACTATGTGGCATCCCCTTCTTTTCATTTATGGCCCCTGCACCCTCTGAGGGACATAGATGTTGGGAGAACAAGACTCGGGTCCAGGATTATTATAAAAAGGAGCCAGTATCAGCATTGCTGTTAACGCTGTTACCTCAGTAACATGAGGTAAGGGGCCATTACTTATTAGTGTAGGATCTCTGTCACGAAGAGTAGCCACTATTTTTTCCTGGTTTATACACATCACGGTGTCCATCTACTTCACAGAACGCTGTGTGGAGAAATATCTTTCTATGTGTGAATTCACTGGATGTTATATTGACACAACATGGACTGAACCTCTGTCACCTGTTTTACTGCACTAGGCACTTTATTTATTTATTTACTGATTTATTTGGCGCTTTATAATTGGGAGATATAGATAGTGTTGAGATTTGTCACTGTGCTTTGGTTTTACACTGGACACTTTGTTATTTCAGTGCTCCCTTATGTGTGCATGACACGCACAGCACTGCATTATTTTTCACTGCACTTTCTTAATTTATTATGCACCATTATCTGTAATGTATTAGTATTTTAACATATTGGTATATCATTTTATAATATTGCAGTGCGCCCTTATGTGTGCACCACACGCATAGTACTGCATTATTTTGCACTGAATTGCTCTGCAATTTGTCACTTTCTGAATCTAATATGCACCATTATTTGTAATGTATTAGTATTTTAATATGTTGGTATATATTTTTATTATTTATACACCGTGTTGCACTTTGCACTTTATTTGTGTTCACTAGCATGAGATTTAAATATTTTTTCAATGAAACACAATCAGCTGATGTATTTTGCCACTATTGACATTTGCATTCTCACCCATACTGCTACCTTTACCATTAATGTTATTTTACTGTTGGATTAGCGCAGCACCATACTGTATATTGATAGGGGGGGAGTAGATTGGAACTTACAAATTCTGCTGGGTGCTAATGGACTGTTGATGTTTTTAGCCCTACGATAGGACACTTTGGGTTTCTGCATAAGGGACAATCCCAGAAGGGGGTCTTCCAATTAAACTGGCCAGTGTTTAATAAGAATGTTTTCCATTTTTCTGTGGCAATCATGAAATTGTGTCATTAACCGAGTAGGTTGAGGTTCATCTGATGTGGTGGATTTAGGCAAAGGTTTAATTGTATACTGTTGGTAGGCATCTTCCACAAGGATAAATGGATATCCTTTATTCAAGAATTTATCAGTAAGGAGTCAGCCTTGGGTCTGGAAGTCCTCATCCTGGGTACAATTGCAGCGAATCCTATGAAACTGACTCTGGGGGATATTGTTAATCCACCTGGGATGGTGACAGCTGGGATGGTGACAGATGAATGAATTTCCTGCAGTAGGATTTGTATAATTAGTGAGTCTATGCGTGAGTCACTGTGGTACAGTTCCAGGTCCAAAAAAGGCCAGTCTGTCAGGATCAACCACATTGGTGAAAGATAGTCCCAGATTGTTATTGTTGCAATGTGATACAAGTCATCGATATAGCGCCCATAAAAAATGATGTTGGCTGAGAAGGGATTATTTTATGAAATGTACTGTAATTTCCAATACCCCAATACCCAATTCATAAGTTCCAGTTTACTCCCTCCCCACCCATATCCCACTCATTCCACTGACAGGCATGTTCCAATTCCGGAAAAACTATGCCTTATGTGCAAATGTATTCATCATGGCAAAAAACTTTCACCACAAAAGGAAATACATATAACATCAAAAAATTCCATAATTGCTGCAGTGAGTATGTCATATACTGTCTGACATTTCCTTGTGGTCTCCTGTATGTAGGAAATAACATCCGTCCCTTACGCCAACGATTTGGTAAACATACCTGTAGACGATTCAGTAAGCAGGGATGCGACAAACATAGTGTTCCCAGACACTTTCTGAAGGATCGCAAAAAATCCACTGTGGGTCTACAGGTCTGGGTGATTGAGGCCATCTCCAGAGAGCTTCCTACTGCGGAGTGTTTTAAATGGCTGTGCCAGCAGGAGACCTTCTGGATATACAACCCCTGGCAAAAATTATGGAATCACCAGTCCCTGAGGATGTTCCTTCAGTTGTTTATTGTTGTAGAAAAAAAGCAGATCACAGACATGGCCAAAAACTAAAGGCATTTCAAATGGCAACTGCCATAAGAAACACTAAAAAAAATCAAGAAAAATAATTGTGGTGGCCAGTAACAGTTAGATTTATAGAACAAGCACAGGGAATAAATTATGGAATCACTCAATTCTGAGGAAAAAATTATGGAATCACCCTGTAAATTTTCATTACAAACATTAACACCTGCATCAGATTAAATCTGCTTGTTATTATGTAGGTAAAGAGGGTAAATTATCATGCAGTGTTGCACAAGATGTTGGTTGTTCACAGTCGGCTGTGTCTAAAACATGGACCAAATACAAACAACATGGCAAGGCGGTTAAAGGCAAGCATACTGGTAGACCAAGGAGGACATCAAAGCGTCAAGACAGAAAACTTAAAGCAATATGCCCTGAAAACAGAAAATGTACAACAAAACAAATGAGGAACAAATGGGAGGAAACTGGAGTCAACATCTGTGACCGAACTGTAAGAAACCGCCTAAAGGAAATGGGATTTACATACAGAAAAGCTAAAAGAAAGCCATCTCTAACACCTAAACACAAAAAAACAAGGTTACAATGGGCTAAGGAAAGGCAATCGTGGACTGTGGATAATTGGATGAAAGTCATATTCAGTGATGAATCTCGAATCTGCATTGGGCAAGGTGATGATGCTGGAACTTTTGTTTGGTGCCGTTCCAATGAGATTTATGCAGACCACTGTCTGAAGAAAACATGCAAATTTCCACAGTCAATTATGATATGGGGCTGCATGTCAGATAAAGGCACCGGGGAGATGGCTTTCATTAAATCTTCAATAAATGCACAGGTTTACATTGAAATTTTGGACACTTTTCTTATCCCATCTATTGAAAGGATGTTTGGGGATGATGAAATCATTTATCAAAATGATAATGCATCTTGTCATAGAGCAAAAACTGTGAAAAAATTCCTTGAAGAAAGACAAATAAGGTCAATGTCATGGCCTGCAAACAGTCCGGATCTCAATTCAATTGAAAATCTGTGGTGGAAGTTAAAGAAAATGGTCCATGACAATGCTCCAACCTGCAAAGATGATTTGGCAACAGCCTTCAGAGAAGGCTGGAGCCAGATTGATGAAGAGTACTGTTTATCACTCATTAAGTCAGTGCCTCAGAGACTGCAAGCAGTTATAAAAGCCAGAGGTGGTACAACAAAGTACTAGGGATGTGTTGGAGTTTTATTTTGTTGGTTTGTTTTTCATGATTCCATAATTTTTTCCTCAGAATTGAGTGATTCCATAATTTATTCCCTGTGCTTGTTCTATAAATCTAACTGTTACTGGCCACCACAATTATTTTTCTTGATTTCTTTTAGAAAGTTGCCATTTGAAATGCCTTTAATTTTTGGCCATGTCTGTGATCTGCTTTTTTCTACAACAATAAACAACTGAAGGAACATCTCCAGGGACTGGTGATTCCATAATTTTTGCCAGGGGTTGTACTATTTAAGTACTCTCTCGCCAGGGGGGCTTAACATGGAGATTGAGAAACATACTCTGTTATAATACATGTATGTAGATACTAGCTTCTTTAATCATTTCATTTTTTACAGTAGAACCGTACGGTCATCATCTTCAAATTTAGATATCGTTGGGTCCCTAGTCTGTGGTTGGGGGTGGTGGGATTGTAAGTAACCATCTCACACATACAAACATTGTTGTGTATCTGCATTTGTGTGGCCATACAGTATACAGTAATACATATCTCTCACAAGCATACATTGGTACGTATCTGCATATGTGTGGTCATGCAGTATACAAAGATACAAAAATACATTTTATGACGTCTCTTTTACAAATGTATTAATTCTGTACATAATGTCATTCTTACATATTAATTTTCACATATGTTTTTAATATGTGTGTATGTATGTATATATATATGTATATATATATTAGGGATGAGCTTCGTGTTCGAGTCGAACCCATGTTCGACTCAAACATCGGCTGTTCGTTCGTTTGCCGAATTGCGAACGATATGGGCCGTTGGCGCCAAGTTAGTGTGGGCGCGTGACGACCCATAATTTACTGCGGCATCGCAGTGCATTGCTGGCTGATGATTGGCCAAGCATGCACTATGACCCGCATGCTTGGCCAATCACAGCGCTGTCGGTAGAGAGAGCTGTAATTGGCCAAAGACAGGGTGGCTTTGGCCAATTATGGCTCAGGGGGTTTAGAACACGCCCCACACTATATAAGGCCGCCTACATGGCGGCCCTGTGTAGTGTGTTCCAGCGTGCTGAGAGATAGAGAGAGAGAGACGGTGTTATTTCATTTGAGTTAGCTAGATTAGGCAGGACAGTCAGTGAGTTAGCTACACTTACAGTGTATTGTGTATATATATGCATCCCAGGTGTTGCATATATATATATATATATATATATATATATATATATATATATATATATATATACACTGTATTCAGTTTAGCTAGATCCATTCCTGTTATCTTCCTACTGACAGGCAGGCTTGTCTTGTTACAGTATTTACAGCTACCTGAAGAAAATTGCTGGTGTTCTTTTGATCCTATTAGTACCACAGTCAGGCAGCTAGACTACTTACAGTTAGTGTAGTGTGTCCTGCTCACAGTGTTCAGCTAAAACTACAAGTTAGTGTAGTGAGACCTCTGCACAGTGTTCATCTAAAGCTACAAGTTAGTGTAGTACATTCTGCTCACAGTTTTCAGCTAAAACTACAAGTTAGTGTAGTGAGACCTCTGCACAATGTTCAGCTAAAACTACAAGTTAGTGTAGTGCGTCCTGCTCACAGTGTTCAGCTAAAACTACAAGTTAGTGTAGTGAGACCTCTGCACAGTGTTCAGCTAAAGCTACAAGTTAGTGTAGTGCATCCTGCTCACAGTGTTCAGCTAAAACTACAAGTTAGTGTAGTGAGACCTCTGCACAGTGTTCAGCTAAAACTACAAGTTAGTGTAGTGAGACCTCTGCACAGTGTTCAGCTAAAGCTACAAGTTAGTGTAGTGCGTCCTGCTCACAGTGTTCAGCTAAAACTACAAGTTAGTGTAGTGAGACCTCTGCACAGTGTTCAGCTAAAGCTACAAGTTAGTGTAGTGCATCCTCCTCACAGTGTTCAGCTAAACCTAAAAGTTAGTGTAGTATGTCCTGCTCACAGTGTTCAGCTAAAACTACAAGTTAGTGTAGTGAGACCTCTGCACAGTGTTCAGCTAAAGCTACAAGTTAGTGCAAGTTAGTGTAGTGAGACCTCTGCACAGTGTTCAGCTGAAGCTACAAGTTAGTGTAGTGTGTCCTGCTCACAGTGTTCAGCTAAAACTACAAGTTAGTGTAGTGCATCCTCCTCACAGTGTTCAGCTAAACCTACAAGTTTTTTTTTGCGAGCCCTGCACAGTGTTCACCTAAAGCTACCTGTAGAAGGTTGGTGGTGTTTTCCTGATCCTATCACTACCGCAGGCAGCTAAATAAGCTACAAGTTAGTTTTTTGCGAGCTCTGCACAGTGTTCAGCTAAAGCTACCTGTAGAAGGTTGGTGGTGTTCTCATACTACAGGCAGGCAGTTGATTTTGCTAGCTGCAGTATTAGTATAAATATATATATATATATATATATATATATATATATATATATATATATATATCCCAGCTTAGTGCAGCTACAGGCCATTAGTATGTCTGGAAGGCCAACAAGGAGAGGCAGACAGTCTCAAGCCAATAAAAGAGGGCAAGCAGGCTCTGTGTCTAGTGCTGGTCGTGGAGACGGTGCATCTTCATCAGCACGTGGCCGTGGGACACGCTTGGCCTTTTTTTCGGCAGCTGGCCGTGTTGAGCCGCAACATGTGGAAGACTTGGTCGAGTGGATGACCAAGCCGTCCTCATCCTCTCTCACCCATGCTCAGAGTACTTTGCCTGGCAAAGCAGCGGCCTCTTCCCTCGGGTCAATGTCATCAGTGACTCCTTCCCTAGCCCCACCATGTCCTCCTGAGGAACTGTTTGACCACAGGGTACATGCTCCAGGAGGATGCCCAGCGTTTGGAAGGCTCTGATGATGATACTGAGCTAGATGAAGGCAGTAACGTGAGCACGGACAGAGGGGGTGCCCAAGAAGGACAGCAATCTGGCAGTCATGCTCCCCCTGCTGCAGAATACTGCCAGGTTTGCTTCAGTGATGAGGAAGGAGGGGAGGATGAGGTCACTGACTCAACATGGGTGCCTAATAGGAGAGAGGAGGAGGAGGAGGAGGAGGAGGAGGCGGCACATCACCAAAGAGGCAGGATGCCCTCCAGGGGCCAGCCTAAGGGCAGCACACTGACTGCATCACACCCCAAAGCTCCACATGTGCAGGGCGCTGCAGTCTCTGCGCGTTATCCAAAAAGTTCTTTGGTGTGGGCCTTTTTTGAGACAAGTGTATCAGATTGCACCACTGCTATTTGCAACATATGTCTCAAGCGTATCTCACGTGGCCAAAACATCTCCCGCTTGGGTACCACATGCTTGACCAGACATATGTTGACCTGCCATGCAGTTCATTGGCAAGCGTATCTAAAAGACCCACACCAAAGAACAAAGAGGTCCTCTCCTTGCTCCTCATCAGCTGAGATCTCCAACCCCACTATACCTTCAGTCCTCTCTGAGACCTGCACTGAGAGGAATGAAGGTGTAGAATTAGGTGTTTCACAGCCAAGTACTTGTGGGCAATCTGCTTTCGGTACACCGACGTCAGATTGTACCAGGCAAATTTCCCTGCCCCAGCTGCTGCACCGCCGAAAGAAGTTTGCTCCCAGCCATCCACATGCCCAGCGGTTGAATGCTAGCTTGGCAAAACTGCCTTTTCAGTTGGTAGACTCTGCCCCCTTCCGTGAGTTTGTGGAATGTGCGGTTCCTCAGTGGCAGGTACCCAAATGCCACTTTTTCTCACGGAAGGCGATTTCGGCTCTCTACCGGCATGTGGAAGGCAATGTCCATGTCTCGCTGGACAGGGCGAACAGCGGTAAGGTGCATATTACCGCTGACTCATGGTCCAGCAGGCATGGACACGGACGTTACCTAAGTTTCACGGCGCATTGGGTGACTCTGCTGGCAGCTGGGAAGGATGCAGGACAAGGTGCAGTAGTGTTGGAGGTTGTTCCACAACCACGCCTCCAAAATGCCACTACTAATGATTGTGACATACCTCTCTCCTCCACCCCCTCCTCTTCTTCCTCCATGGCCTCTTCCTGTGCTTTGTCCTCGAAACCAGCGGTGCTCCGTAGGTGTTCAAGGGGCTACGCATGTACGCAGGCCAAAAGATGCCATGCGGTGCTTGAGCTGGTGTGCTTGGGGGACAGGAGCCACACTGGGGCAGAGGTTCTGTCAGCTCTGCAGGGGCAGTTTCAGAGGTGGTTGACGCCACGCCAACTTAAGGCAGGAATGGTGGTTTGTGACAATGGCACCAACCTCCTCTCTGCCCTCCGACAGGGACAAATGACCCATGTGCCCTGTTTGGCTCACGTCCTTAACTTGGTGGTGCAGGGGTTCTTGGGCAGGTACCCAGGCTTACATGATGTCCTGAGGCAGGCCAGGAAAGTCTGTGTGCATTTCCACTGGTCATATAATGCCAGTGCTCGGCTGGTGGACCTCCAAAAGGAGTTTAACCTGCCCAAGAACCGCCTAATCTGTGACATGCCCACCAGGTGGAACTCAACGTTGGCCATGCTGCAGCAGCTGCACACACAGCAGAGGGCCATCAATGAGTACCTGTGCAACTATAGCACCAGGACAGGGTCAGGGGAGCTTGGTTTTTTTCCCCACGCCAGTGGGCCATGATCAGGGATGCATGCACTGTTCTGTCACCATTTGAGGAGGCCACGAGGATGGTGAGCAGTGACAGTGCATGCATCAGTGACACTGTCCCCCTTGTCCACCTGTTGGAGCACACGCTGCGTGGAATAATGGAGGAAGGGTAGACACGCACGCACGGACTGCGCATGCGCGAACTTTCGTTTTCACCGGAGCTGATTTTAAACACTCCTTGCAAGGATTTCTGTGTATTGAATGCCTGCATGGCAATTTTAATAAAGGAACCATATATTTTACTACACTATCGGAGCATTTCTTTTCCTTTTTGGATATCCAACATCGCTGGGAATGGCTCTCCTCCATGGATGACAATCTGAGATTATCCACCTAGCACTTCCGAACAGGACCCATCCACAGAAGGGATAATATCTAAAGTGGAGGTCGTTTCATGCCTTTCTTTAAGGGCTGTCTGGTAAGCCTTTAATCTCTCTGTGGTGACGGGTTTAACAGCGGTGGAAGTCAGATATCCAATAGCGATTTTCCCACATGTTTCTATGGACACTATATAAATGAACAAGCACGTCTTATTTATATTTAGTTTTCACTATACTGGGAACATTCACGGACAATATTTAAGTGAATTATTGTGCACAGTTTTTTCATTTGTGTTTATTTGCACCTAGCATTTTTTCAATATTTATTTATATCCAGCGCTGCGCTTCTTGTATACATGCTTAGTGGTGCCCCCTATCAGGGTTATAGCGTCTATCTGCAGGATACCTCTTCACAGGTTTATAATTCTAATTTCACTCACAATATTTGTACACCTAGCGCAAATTTTTCTTTTAGAATAACTCAGCATCAGCAGCAGTCTTTAAGGGATCAGTCCCAAGAAACACATGAACTTGTACGTGGCTGGGAGGAGGTGGCTGCGGACCATGTCATCCCTAGTGAACCAGAGGACTCCGGACCGAATGCCTCAGCAAACCTATGCTGCATGGCCTCCCTGATCCTGCAAAGCCCGCGTAAGGATCCTCGTATTCATGGTATCAAGGAGAAGGACCAATACTGGCTGGCAACCCTCCTTGATCCACGTTACAAGGGTAAGGTTGCGGACCTTATCTTGCCGTCGCAGAGGGAGCAGAGGATGAAACATCTTCGGGATGCCTTGCAGAAAGGTTTGTGCAACGCGTTCCCAGAGACTGGGAGGTTACAAACTCCTGTTTCTGAACAACGTGTTGCTGAGGCTTCAGTCAGTCAAAGAAGGAGCGGTGGAAAAGGTGGCCGTCTGACCGATGCGTTCAGACAATTTTTTAGTCTGCAGCCCCAAGGTATGATCGGTTCCAGCAACCATCGCCAGCGTCTGTTTTACATGGTGCAGGAATACCTAGGGGCAAGATCTGACTTGGACACCTTTCCCACCGAAAATCCTCTGGGTTACTGGGTCTTGAGGATGGATCACTGACCAGAGCTTGCACAGTATGCAATTGAGCTACTGGCCTGTCCTGCATCCAGCGTTCTTTCAGAACGCACATTCAGCGCTGCTGGAGGCTTTGTAACCGATCACAGAGTGCGTCTGTCCACCGACTCGGTCGATCGACTGACCTTCATAAAAATGAATCAGTCTTGGATCACCACCAGCTACCAAGCACCTGATGCTGATGTAACCGAATAATTTTATTTGAAATCTCAGATCCCTTCAAAGACTGCCTATGCTAATGCTGAGTGACTATCCTGAGTAATTATCCTCTTCCTCCTCAATGATCACGCTGATAGCTTGTAAGAACATTTTTGGTTCTGGGCGCTGTCACTAGTGCCTAAGGCCTACTTTTTCAGCCCCTGTTTAACAGGGGCGTGTAATTACAATTTTTGATGCAATACTTTGCAGCAGGGCTCTTTCCTGCGTTCCAACTAGAGTATCTGTGAGGGGTTGCAGTGTTGTGGCACCAGCACCAGTGCCTAAGGCCCAATTTTTCAGCCTCTGTTCAACAGGAGCATGTAATTACAATTCTTGATCTAATATTTCAAGCAGGGCCCGTTTTTGTGCCCACCAAGAGCGAGTGAGGACTTACAGTGTTGTGGCACCAGCACCACCACCACCACCAAAGGCCCAATTTTTCAGCCCCTGTTCAACAGGGGCATGTAATTACAATTCTTGATCTAATATTTCACAGCAGGGCCCGTTTCTGCGCCCACCAAGAGCGAGTGAGGACTTACAGTGTTGTGGCACCAGCACCACCACCACCACCACCAAAGGCCCAATTTTTCTGCCCTTGTTCAACAGGGGCATGTAATTACAATTCTTGATCTAATATTTCACAGCAGGGCCCGTTTCTGCGCCCACCAAGAGCGAGTGAGGACTTACAGTGTTGTGGCACCAGCACCACCACCACCACCAAAGGCCCAATTTTTCTGCCCCTGTTCAACAGGGGCATGTAATTAAAATTCTTGATCTAATATTTCACAGCAGGGCCCTGTGATGGCTTACAGTGTTGTGGCCACAACAACACCTAAGGCCCAAATTTCTGCTGAGTATATAGGGCAGGCCCCTACTTTCAAACATCCAACTTACAAACGACTCCTACTTGCAAACAGAAGGAGACAACAGGAAGTGAGATGAAATCTACCCCTAGGAAGGGAAATTCTCTCCTGTAAGAGTTAATATGGGAAAAACATTTCTCCTTTCCACTGATGCTTTATCACCAATCCTTGTTTCACAAAAAACCCAACATTTTCAAAAAACATTTGTCTTTGGGACAAAAAGTGAGGTGAAATCTTCTGAGGAGCACAGACAGCAAAACAAATGTCACAGGGGTGATAACCCCTCCCTATGTTTTCCAAAAAGCTTAAAAAAGATTTTTTGGCTGGAGCTAAACACGTTAAAAATGTACCCGTTCAAGAGGCAGGAGGCGGAGCCTAGCGGAGCAGACATGCATTGTTAGAGCTCCACACCGCTGAGGAGAGAAGAGAAGGACAAAACGGAGCCTGCAGGCTCAAAAGGTATCCATTTGAACCTTTTTGCCCCAGGGAACAAACTGTGAAAGTTTGGGCAGGAAATATGGTACTGGGAGGAAACCGTGGCAGAAATAAAAATCACCTCACAAAGAGCTCACAGGCACTCACTGCAGCTGAAGCAGCTCCAGTCACCTCACAAGATACAGCATTAGGGCGCTCTCACAGACAGAAAATGTCACAGCAAGACTCTCCATTTGAGTCAGATACAGAACAAATCCTCTCACAAACTTCTCCACAAGCCTCCTCAGTATCCCCAGTAATATTATTACAATTTGAAAAGATGCTTTAAAACAAACCTCAGACCAAATAACAAAAAGCCTAACCAAAGAAATAAGAGAGCTGGGAAACCGCACCGCAGCCTTAGAAATAAAAATGGATGAAATTGAAATTACAACCAAAGAAAATATAACAGAATTGGAACAATTAAAAAAAGAGAATTTAATACTTCAAACTAAGCTCGAAGATTACGAAAATAGAGCCAGACGTTCAAACTTGCGCATAAGGGGAATACCTGAAACAGTGACAGACCTGCAATCTACTATTACTGCTCTATTACAAGAACTAAAGCCAGATATCCCTATTGAACGTTTAGAACTGGACAGAGTACACAGAGCCCTCACAGCCAAAAAGAAAGATGGACCCCCACGTGATATAATCACAAAATTTCATTATTACAGAACGAAAGAACAAATACTAATTGCTGCAAGAGAAAAAAAGGAACTTAATTTTCAAGGACACAATTATCAAATTTTTGCTGACCTATCCCAACTTACTATTACTAAAGGACGATCCATGAAACCCCAACTAATGGAACTGCAACGCCACAACATTATGTATCAATGGGGCTTCCCCTTTTCAGTCAGATTTAACTACCAAGGTACAATTTACAGAAGCAGATCAGCAGATGAACTACAACAAACCCTTTTAAAATTAAATCTGACAGAACCCACAAGCAGCAACTCTCCCACACGCAGAAGAATGGCGTCATCTTCACCTTCAGGCAGCACCCAGAAAATTTCAGAACAAAATGGGAATCATCATTCTCACAAAAGAGGCCGTTGTGCCACATCATCCATGGACCAAGAAGATTCAATGGACTGACATCCTAATTCCTGATATCTCTTCATTTATTATACTAAGAGATGGTTCTCTATAAAAAACCTGTATTTATAGCTGAATGTAGCTGCATTCTGATAGTCACACACTGTGTGGGATCATGTTACATTCCAGTTATATTTCTTATTACTTCAGATTCATATAGCCTTAGAATATATAAGTGAAATAAGGAAATTCTTGTTCAGTTATATATTATCAGGTAATAACAATAGATTTATTACTTTTTAGGACAAATATGTTCAATAATCCAGAAGTAATGGAAGCTTTTTCTTTCTTTTCTTAAAACAAATATATTATTACCTAACTAGTTCCTAGAATTATGTTTTTGTTTATTCTAATCTGAAGCAATACAACCTCAATTTTATGAGTTAACATATCTAAACAGTTACATATGAATAAAATATGTAATTGTTTACTCTAAAAGGGTTAAAATCCCAAAATAATTCGAACTATCTTCATCAATACCAAAGTTATTAACAGTACCTTTCTAACTGAATTATTTCGCCTAGGGCAAGACTAACCATATACAACCACCCTGGAATAAATAATTTCAACAAAAACTATATTCTGCACTCCCATTAATGAAACATCATTTTGATGTCTTTTGACATAGCACTTCTCTCCTGTAAGCGGAAGATCTGTGTACCCCCATTAGCCCTCCTCATTCTCCCAACCATATTATGTGGGAGTGTGACGAAAGCACTTATTCCCCTGAGAGAGATATTTATTCTCTTTCATGGGTAAATTGTGATTACTTGCAAAAAATAATTTATACAATGTATCATCTAATCTCATATGTTTTTTGTTTATTCTTTACTCCAGAATTCACTGGTTTCTTTTCTATCTATTCATCTCTTCAGTCCACACAGGTTGATCTGCGCAGTCAGCTCTGCATAACAAAAAGTAAGTCAAAACTATTTGATCTATTGCCATGGCACCACTGAATATACTTTCCCTGAATGTTCAGGGAATAAATGTCCCTCAAAAAAGGACCAAAGCCTTCCGTACTTTCCATAACAAGAAGGCTCACATAGTATGCCTCCAAGAAACACACTTCACCAAAGATTCTACTCCAAAATATATTTCTCCTTTTTATCAACAAATTTACACGGCTTCTGCCTGTACCAAGCAAAGGGGAACTCTAATTGCATTTCACCGATCCACACCATTCACCTTATCATCAGAAATCAGAAGGTAGATACCTGATACTCATGGGTTATATAATGGATACAGCAATCACGGTGATTTCCTACTACGCTCCTAACAAACAACCTACACCATTCCTCTCACATATATTACAAGTGATTAATACACACAAAATAGGAACAGTGATAATGTGTGGGGATTCGAACCAGGTCCTCCTCCCATTTCTAGATAAATCACCTTTTACACCATCCAAAATAACCTCTAGATTACCTTTTTCTCAACTTCTTTCCAAATACAATCTGGTAGATTCATGGAGAGAAAGTAACCCAATGAAAAAGAAATTCACTTATTTCTCGCACCCTCATCAAACCTTCACCAGAATAGATCATATTTTTCTAACAATAGGAATGATACCAGAAATTATTGCATCAGATATAATTCCGATTCCGTGGTCTGACCATAATGCAGTATACACTACTATAGCCTCAGCCATACCAAAAGCGCATGACCCAACGTGGTACTTACCGGACATAATGCTCAAACACCCACTACATCAGATGGCCATTGAACAAGCTTTAAAGGAATACATATCAATTAATAATACAACAGACATCTCCCCAATAACACTGTGGGAAGCTCATAAGCCTGTCTTGCGTGGTACAATACAAAGACAAATGGCACTATTTAAACGGGAACGCAAAAATCTAGCAAAAAAACTAGAACTCAATTTTAATGCAGCCTACATATCATTTCAAGATAATCCATCCAAATCTAGATTGGAATACGATCTATTTCTCACTGAGTCAGTTGATAAATCCCTCAAACGCTCCAAACACAATTTCTACATGAATACAAACAAACCAGGTACATATTTGGCTCGGGCATTAAATTCAACTAACAAATCTTTCAAACCAATACGTTTGAAATTATCAAAAAATGTTTACACTTGTAATCCAGTTAAAATAGTCCATAAATTTCACTCACATCTCGCAACTTTATACAAGACAAACAATTAATTTAATCCTACAGAAGCTGAATCCTTCTTCTCAAAAATAACCTTACCTGAGTTATCTCAGAATCAAAAAAGCAGTTTGGATGAGCCTATAACTATAGATGAAGTTGCTAACGCCATAAAAGACCTAAAACTTAACAAAAGACCAGGCCCAGACGGCTACTCGGCTTTATACTATAAAACATTCTCAGAAATACTCTCTCCCATTCTCACTGAAACTTTTAACAAACTTCTAGATGGACATTCTTTTCGGCAAGAAACACTAATGGCAATTGTTTGTATGATCCCAAAACCCCTTTCTGATGATACTTCCTGTGTGAATTATCGGCCTATCTCTCTGTTAAACCTCGATATTAAATTATTAGCAAAAATAATAGCAAAACGCCTCAATAGCATTATAGGAAAATTAATACATAGAGATCAAGTAGGCTTCATGCCAAATAGACAGGCAGGCGATAATATACGCAGGGCAGTGTTATTGGCACATATTGCTAAAAAACGGAAAATCCCTTTATGTTTTCTATCTCTCGATATTAAGAGGGCATTTGACACAGTATCCTGGCAATATATGCAATATTCATTACAAAAATGGGGTTTTGGACCCCACTTTTTAACATGGATCAAAGCATTATATAATAAACCCAAAGCCTATATAAAATATGCTGGATACAAATCTGAAGCCTTTAATATCGAAAGAGGTACCCGACAGGGTTGCCCATTATCTCCCTTATTATTTGCCCTTATACTCGAACCCATGGCCCAATACATCAGAACAAACCAAACTATAACTGGCATTGAAGTAGGAGGTATTACACACAAATTATGTATATTTGCAGACGATATATTACTTTTTCTATCATCACCACAGGTCTCTGGTCCTAACTTAATACCAGCTCTTGATGGATTTGCAGCCCTATCCGGCCTTATGATTAATCCTAAGAAATGCCTAGTGCTTAATATTTCACTCACAAACATGGAATTGATCCCAGCTAGGGCTGCACTCCCATTCACATGGGCAGAAAAATCAATCCCATATCTTGGAATTCATTTAACAGCATCTCATTCTGACTTATTCTCAACCAATTATCCTCCTGTATTAAGACAGATCACAAATCTAATAAAACAATGGTCGCAACTTCCTTTATCCTGGATAGGGAAGATTAATGCAATCAAAATGACTATTCTACCCAAATTGCTTTATCTATTCAGAGTCCTCCCTATTCCAATTCCTTCCTATTTTTTGAGAATAGTACAAAAAAGAGCAACTTCGTTTATATGGGGCTCTTCTAAACCACGTATACCTATACACACACTACATCTTCCCAAAAATAAAGGAGGCCTGGGATACCCTAATTTTACTAACTACTACAGAGCAGCACATTTGGCCAGTCTGTCCAAATACCATGCAAAACAGGAAATCCCATTATGGGTATTTATAGAGGCTTCAGAAAATGACCCTCTATTAATATCAAATTTATTATGGCTTGATCCTAAAGACCGCTTTAAAATTCATAATCCCATAACTAAACACTTCTTATCTCTCTGGGATAAACTAAAAACCAAATATCAGTTACAATCTCCACACAATCCTCTCCTTTCTTTTATCAGAAATCCGGCCTTTTATCCGGCATGGATCTACCCAAATTCTTTTAAAGCTTGGACAACATCAGGCATTCAGACACTAAATGACTTCATAGCATCTAAATCATTCCTTTCATTCCCATCGCTTAGAGAAAAATATGATCTACCAAACTCTGAGATATTTAGATATCTCCAAATCAAAAATTTCTATACACCATTCCTAAAGGGGGATACACCATTATCCCAATTATCCATTTTTGAATCAATCTGTACAAAAGATCCATTTGCTAAAGGTACAATTTCATCACTTTATAATCAATTATATGGAGTAGCAAATCTTAATAGACCCTCTTACGTTCAGAGGTGGGAGGAGGACCTGGGGCGAACTTTAGAAGACACGGACTGGTCTAACATATGGCTCACATCTAAGTCATCTTCACCCAACATCTTAGCACTGGAGACAAATTATAAAGTCCTAACTCGCTGGTACCTTGTACCCGCTAGAGTGGCAAAATATTCACCTAATACCTCAACTCTTTGTTTTCGAGGATGCCCAGAAATAGGCACATATTTACACATATGGTGGACGTGCCCAGTAATCCAAACCTTCTGGAAGGAAGTCTTCGTGATTGCATCTAAAATATTTAAAAAAATAATACAACCAGATCCATATTTAACTTTACTTAATCTAAAACCGGAATGGTTAACACTCTCTCAATTCAAACTTATGATCCAACTAATAACGGCTGCAAAACAAACAGTGGCCAAGGCATGGAAATCTCCTACATTGGTACTAGCAGAAACAATTCACAGAATGAATTATACAATGTCCCATGCTAAGATGGTAGCCATCGATCAAAATCAAATTCCAAAATTTGAAAAACTTTGGCATCCTTGGATAAAACAACAGTTCCTGTCAAACTTCAATGACTCTGTCCTGTTGCCATGGTAACAGATTAAATGACTTACAGAGACACCCATTCTAAGGCTTCAAAGAGAACTAAAAAGAATAATAAACTGACGAGCGGGACAACCTTGTGGACCATACCTCTACCTTTCAACCCTTTTTCTTCTTTCTCTTTCCTTTTCTCCACCTTACGATTAAAGCTCATTATCAGAATTTATTTGACCTATATACACTCTACTTGTAAACAATATGAATAGTAGGTATAAATCATTTAAATACCTACAAAAGTAACTAAGGAAATGATATATATCTTTAATTTAGGTTTACGTGAACCCAATGTTTAATATTTGAAATTTCATGATGTTTACCTATATAAACCCTACTGTAAAACAATGAGCTTACTTTATAGATCCTTGTAAACTTACTTTATGTATCTTTATAACATTGTATACTCAATAAACTTCTTTTGACAAGGAAAAATGTACCCGTTCAAAATTACAAACAGATTCTACTTAACAACAAACCTACAGTCCCTGTCTTGTTTGCACCGCCCGTATACTGCTGTTCAGAGTATATAGGGCCTGGTGGCCCCACACCTTTCCTTTTTTTAATTTGGGTGCGGGGTTCCCCTTAATATCCATACAAGACCCAAAGGGCCTGGTAATGGACTGGGGGGTACCAATGCCGTTTGTCTCACTGATTTTCATCCATTTTGCCAGAACCCGACATTACATTAAAGCCGCAAGCAGTTTTAAATTACTTTTTTCCTTTAAAAATGACATTTTGTGCAAGGACTGTTCTAAGCATGGGAAACACGCGCCACCTTACAGGCATACTATAGACACCCCCCAGGTACGATATTTAAAGGAATATTTCACTTTTTTTTTACTTTAAGCATCATTAAAATCACTGCTCCCGAAAAAACGGTCGTTTTTTAAAAGTTTCTTTGCATTGATACATGTCCCCTAGGGCAGGACCCGGGTCCCCAAACCCTTTTTAGGACAATACCATGCAAATTAGCCTTTAAAATGAGCACTTTTGATTTCGAACGTTCGAGTCCCATAGACGTCAATGGGGTTCTAACATTTGTACGAATTTCCGGTCCGTTCGCAGGTTCTGGTGCGAACCGAACCGGGGGGTGTTCGGCTCATCCCTAATATATATGTGTGTGTGTATATGTATGTATATATGTATATATTTTTAATATAAGAGAAACAAAATGTTACCCCAGCTCCACTGTCAATATGAAAGTCCACGAGCTATGATCCGGTGCTCTAGCCAGGACATTCAGGCTCCAAATACAATACTTGAATCAAAAAGGGCTGGCAACTCGGATGCTCTTGAATAAAAGTCCTTTATTGGTTACATGGGTACACAGGTACAGGCTATACGCTGATGCGTTTCGTGCATCAGCTGTCAACCTTTGTAAGCTCAACTATTTATAATCTACTATTTTTCTGAAATTTCTTCATCCCATTGCCTTTGGTCTGCTGACCGTTGTAGTTCTACGGTTGCGGACGTCATGCCCAGGAGGGTGTATTTAATAATGCTCTCCTCCAGAGAACAACAGGCCAGTAGAAGGAGCTGTGAGCTTTGAGCATGTAGCATTTGATTCCACAAAGACAGTCCTGACCCCTTCCTCCCGCCCCTTGCTGGTGACATCATTTCCTCTTCCGGTTCAAGCTGGACAGCATGGAGCTGACTACTTCCTGGTTTTCCTGAATGTACAGCTATTCAGCACAACATCACATCAGAACCTTTCCCAGCTACCCGGATCGCGTGAGGAGCCTGTGGGATGCAGTAGAACTGCCAGGACTACATACTTATGATGAGCATGGCTCCCATTTATATCTTGTAAGTGTTTTTAATCTTGTGCAATATATTATACTGTTTTAATACTACACTTAGAGAGGCGCCCCCCCCCCCATTTGTCTCTTTTAAACAATTGGGCATGCTTCTTTCTTTAGACCTACACAAGGCCTTTGACTTGGTTTCCTGGCCCTACATCTTTGCTCTCCCAGAAAGTTGGGGCTTTGGCAGATGCTTCATGGGCTTAATTCAGGCTCTCTACTCACAATCAAAAGCTTACATCCGACTTCAGGGATACTATTCCAAACCAATACATATAGCGAAAGGAACCAGACAAGGTTGTCCACTCTCTCTGCTAATTTTTGCTTTAGCAATTGAAACCCTAGCCATCTCAATTCTGCAAAACACAAACATAAAAGGGGTATCATGTGGCCCCCAAACACATAAATGCGGTCTCTTTACAGATGATATTCTCCTATTCCTCACCTTCCCTATAACCTCACTTCCTAATTTATGCCACACATTAGAAGAGTTTGCTAAGATATCGGGCCTCCAGGTTAACTACTCCAAGTCTCAAGCACTAAATGTTTCTCTACAGCCAGACACAGTAGCCCTATGACAAAAATACTTTAAATTCGAATGAAGTGAGTCTTCCATTAGATATCTTGGAATCAATTTGACAGCTAAGACTGAAGCCCTCTATGCTAGTAATTATCCCCACATGTACCGTAAACTTGAATCAGACCTTAAGTCCTGGTCCAAAAATAATCTATCATGACAATAAACTCTATAAAAATGACTCTGCTCCCCAGACTGCTCTACCTGTTTCATTCTTTTCACATCCCAAACAAGAGGGACCACATCAAATCCTTCCAAAACAAGCTACTGAAAATAACCTGGGTAAAGGCGGGCTATAGAAACCCTAAACAAGCCTTATACTCGCATAGAAGAAAGGGAGGCCTTGGCTTACCTCACCTTCACAAGTACTATCTAGCTGACAGGCTTGCCCAACTATGAATAGTCTACTCCAGAATTGAGAAACCAGACTGGGTACAAATAGAAAAACAAGCAGTTCCACGCTACACCCTGGACTTCCTACTTTGGAGCCCACCGAAAAATCACCCTCCGATTTTGGCCCATACCTTGTCAAATTCTTTTGCTCTATGGGATGCTATGCGCACATCGGCAGCCCTGGTGTCAGCTAGCAAGCGGATAACACATTTATTTAACAACCCAGACTTTTCCCTAGGAATGGACATTATATGTTTAAATGGTGGTTGGACAAGGGACTATACCGAATTGGACATTTTTTCACATCCACAGGTCCTTTCACCCTCAATCACTGCATCAAAAAGCTGGACCCACCCATTTCTGAATGCTCCAGGTTTGGACAAATATCACTTTTCTTTCACTCACTCTGGAAGGATAAACCACTCCCTCCTGAGGTTCACAGATTATGAACTTTGGTGTGAACAGGCCATGGAACAGAAGGGGGGAGTTTCGATCATCTACTCATCACTTACTCTTGCTTCAAGTCTTTCAAGGTTATCCTAAATACATCTCTGACAGAGGTCAGTTTGAAAGTGCTCACTAGATGGTATTATACCTCCTCTAGACTGGCCTCTATTTTTACTTTGGCAGATCCTCTATGCTTTAGAGGTTGTCAGCTGATTGGAGAAAAGCCAATGTAGCACCAATATTTAAAAAGGACCCAAAATACATACCTGGGAATTACAGACCAGTTAGCCTAACATCAATAGTATGCAAGCTCTGGAAGTGGATGATAAGGGACTATATACAAGATTTTAGTAATGAGAACGTTATCATTAGCAGTAATCAGCATGGATTCATGAAGAATCGTTCTTGCCAAACCAATCTATTAACCTTCTATGAGGAGGACAGTTCCCATCTAGATAAAGGAAGGCCCGTAGATGTGGTGTATCTTGTTTTCGCAAAAGCATTTGACACAGTTCCCCATAAACGTTTACTGTACAAAATAAGGTGCGTTGGCATGGACCATAGGATGAGTACATGGATTGAAAACTGGCTACAAGGGCGAGTTCAGAGGGTGGTGATAAATGGGGAGTACTCGGAATTGTCAGGGGTGGGTAGTGGGGTCTCCCAGGGTTCTGTGCTGGGACCAATCCTATTTATTTTGTTCATAAATTACCTGGAGGATGGGATAAACAGTTCAATCTCTGTATTTATGGATAATACTAAGCTAAGCAGGGCAATAACTTCTCTGCAGAATGTGGAAACCTTGCAAAAAGATCTGAACAAATTAATGGAGTGGGCAACTACATGGCAAATGAGGTTTAATGTAGAAACATGTAAAATAATGCATTTGGGTGGGAAATAATATGAATGCAATCTATACACTGGGGGGAGAACCTCTGGGGCAATCCAAAAGGTTATCTACTAGGACCTGGGGGTCCTAGTAGATAACAGGTTCAGCAATGGCATGCAATGCCAAGCTGCTGCTAACAAAACAAACAGAATATTGGCATGCATTAAAAAGGAGATCAACTCCAAAGATAAAACGATAATTCTCCCACTCTACAAGACTCTGATCCGGCTGCACCTAGAGTATGCTGTCTAGTTCTGGGCACCAGTCCTCAGGAAGGATGTACTGGAAATGGAGCAAGTACAAAGAAGGGCTACAAAGCTAATAAAGGGTCTGGAGGATTTTAGTTATAAGGAAAGGCTGCAAGCACTGAACTTATTCTCTCTGGAGAAGAGACGCTTGAGAGGGGATATGATTTCAATTTATAAATACCGTACTGGTGACCCCACAATAGGGATAAAACTTTTTTGTGGAAGGGAGTTTAACAAGACACGTGGCCACTCATTAAAATTAGAAGAAAAGAAGTTTAACCTTAAACTACATAGAGGGTTCTTTACTGTAAGAGCGGCAAGGATGTGGAATTTCCTTCCACAGGTGGTGGTCTTGGGGGGGGGCATCGATAGTTTCAAAAAAATATTAGATAAGCACCTGAACGACCACAACATACAGGGATATACAATGTAATACTGACATATAATCATACACATAGGTTGGACTTGATGGACTTGTGTCTTTTTTGAACCTCACCTACTATGTAACTATGTAACTATGTAACTCTCCGGTACAATGGCCCACATCTGGTGGCAATGGCCCAGAATAAGCTCCTTTTGGAAAAAAATGTTTAACCTTATTGACAGGCTGACTGGATGCCAGATCCCCAGAACACCAATGGTTGCCCTTCTTAATGCCCAGATACCAAAGATCTCCACGCCCACTCGCAGGCGAATCCACTTCATTCTATTAGGAGCTAAACTTACTGTGGCTAAAGCCTGGAAACAAATGAAAATTTCAACATTGGCTGCAAAAAGGAAAATATCCTGGATAATGTCTCAGGAAAAGTTATCCAGCATATTACTGGACATGGCTCATAAATTTGAGGCCACCTGGGAACCCTGGGCCCGTTATGTAGGCATCCCCCTTGATACTAACATCCCACTAGAATAAAATAAACTCAGCACTTGATGATATGCATACTTTCTCTTTTCTTCTCTTTCTCATCTCTCTTTCGGAGTTTCTCTCCCTGTCTTCCCTCCCATCTCCTTCACTTCTTGTTTCCTTAACACGAGAAGTATTATGGTTTAGTGAGAAATTCAGAGTTTAAGTAATTCTAAGCTTAATTATTCCAGTATTTGATGGTGGGTTAAGGGCCGGAGACGGGGGTTAGAGATTCCCCTTCTGGCACAAGTCGTTCCCATTTGGGGTGCTGGGAGAAAAGGGATCCTTCCCCCATTGGGCCTGATCTTACCATTGTAATCCATGGTTTGTCATAAACCTGTGGACCAGAATAGCTCATGGGTAATGGACTCCGACTATGCATTTACTTAGTGTGCATTGTGCAATTACCATACTTCATTTTTTCTCCTATCGTTTACATATGTATAACTTTTACTCTTCAAAAATAAAAATAAAAATTGAAAATGAAGTAGGGATGATGATTTTGAGGAGAAGGTCACCCGAATGAGAGATTGATTCTTACTACGGGGATTTCCTAAGGACATCATTGGACAAGCAGTGAGTATAGCTAGGAAAATGGACAGAACTAATCTGCTGGGCAAGAGAGCACATGGTAGGATGGAGAGAGGACTAAATGTATTCTCTATTAGCATGGAAAAAAAAATATAATTGAACATCATCTTCCTATACTATATAGTGATAATGTTTATGCCAAAATACTTACAGGGGGCATAAAAGTGATATCTCGACAAGCTCCATCTTTGGGTGATTTTTTCTCCTCCATTTCTTTTTCATCTCACCATACACAGGGGGATATTTGACTTAGTTATAGGCTGGGTCCACACTAGTGCGAATTGGATGTGGGTTTCTCTGCATCCAATTCGCATGACAAGAGAGTGTGCCAGGCTCTCAATGGAGCAGGTTCACACATCTCCATGGCTGCTGCGGAGAGGATTGCACAGGAGTCCTATGCGTCTTTGGCTCCGTTTCAGGTTTGAATTCAGGCAAAAAAACTGGCCTGATTCGTCCCTGAAATGGAGAACAGGGACGCATCAGACCCCTGCTGTGAGCTGCATCTGCACTAAGTGTGAACCCAGCCTTAAAGTGTTTGTTAACCCAAAAAAGAATAAAATATCCCGTTCCCTTAAAGCATGCTATACAGCACAGTGCTTGTGCTGTGTCATTTGGACCCTCATATTACCTGAAATTCCTGGCTGATTCTGCCTGGCTATGCCCTCCCCTCTGCAAACAGACCACGATAATCATGGCTGCTGAGCTCTGACATCGTGGTCTGTTTGCGTGATTCCATCAGCCACAGCCTGCTCTCTGTCTCCTGTGTCCTTCTCCCCCTCCTCCCCCCCTCCCCTCTCTGTCTGTCTCTGTTCTACCAGTGCCCCCCCCCTCCAGTTGCTCTCATTTCACATATTACATGCTCCCAACCTCTCTGCACCTTTATAATAATTGTCCCTGTGCCTGTGTTCTGTAAAAAAAACTGCACAATTGTACCTGTATGAGTTCCGCTCCCGCCACACAGCTGATTGTCAGCGACTCGGAGCTCTGTCTCTTCTCTCTAGGCCCCACCCACTGCAACAGAGAGCCAGAGAGACAAGGAAGGAGATAAATCAGCTGAGCGGTGGGAGCGGAGCTCATACAGGTATAATCCTGCAGATTTTTTTACAAAACACAGGCACAGGGACAGTTATTATAATGCTGCAGAGAGGATGGCAGCATGTAACAAAAGTGGGTTAACAACCACTTTAAAGGTAATTACAGCTAGTAGTTGTGGCTCGGACAACAAAAGAGAATTAGTGCTGTCCTTTCAAAGTTCATTTGTTTTTGATTTCTTTGAGAATATAACTATTTTTGTTTATAATTCTGATACATTTTTAAGTGTATGCTTTTGAGAAATGCATTGGTTTCTTGTCCTACTGATTCATCTGTAAGTTTGACAGTGAATCTGGATGAGACATAGTTTCCTGTGTTCTGTTTATATTGAATGCCATATTTTGCATTTCTATCGAGTCAACTCGGCATTCTGGTAAATGAACCGACTGCCTGTTTCTGCGTGTCAGCTGTATGGAGCATTTGGTATTTGGGTTCATTGGACAATGAATAATCGCTGCTGAGAGTGTGAAACTCCTTCTTGTCCCCCACTGTGTTTGTTACCTCCTGTCATTTGGATGTTACCTGCAATAAAAATGGATCGTCAGTGTACAGCCATTCTGACTTTTCTTAGTTTTTTTTCTAAGGTGATACTACATACAGGGCCATCTTTAATTATGATAGGACCTTAGGCAAACATTTTCTTGTCTCCCCCCCCCCCATGCAATTTTTCTCTCCACTTGCTCTGAGACATAAGTAAATAGCAGCTAGACTCAAAATCAGTTTATAGCAGTAGATCAGGCAGCGATTGCGATTGGTTGCCAGAGGTTACAGTACATTATTACTGATTGGTTGCTAGGGGCTACTGCACATCATTACTGTTCACTGATTGGTTGCTATAGGTTACTGCACATCATTACCACTCACTTATTGGTTGCTAGAGATTACTGCACATTATTACCGTTCACTGATTGGTTGATAGGGGCTACTGCACATCATTACTGCTAACTGATTGGTTGTTAGAAGTTACTGCACATCAATATTGCTCACTGATTGGTCTCTAGAGGTTATTGCACATGATTAATACTAACTTATTGGTTGCTAGAGGTTAACGTGGCAATCTTTCTATAGAGGGGCCCCTGGAATGAAGGTGGCATTCTCTCTATGGAGGGGCCACTGAACTGGAAGTTGCAATCCCTCTATGGAGGGGCCCCCTATATAGAGATGAGAAAAGGAAAATAAAATGATGTTTTTTTAACAAAAAGTTGTTAAACTAAGTTGTCAATTAATAGGATATTTCTAACACATCTGGGGGGGGGGGGGCATAAACTATGCATCTAATTTTCCGACTGCCTAGCAATAAAGATGGGCCGAACACCCCTCTGTTTGCAGCAGAACTCCCGAATGGGGGAAAAGTTCTAACGGCAATCCCTATTGAAGTCTATGGGGCCCAAACAATTGGCGGCACCCGGCTATTGATAAAAAATCAAGGAAAAAACATGTGGCCCCCCCAAAATCCATACCAGACCCTTATCTTGGTGTGCAGCCTGACAGGTCATGAAAGGGGGGGGTGAGCAAGCGGTCACCCCCTCCTGAACCACACTAGGCCACATGCCTTCAATGCCCTCCCACCCTAAAGCATCTTGTCCCCATGTTGATGGGGACAAGGGCCTCATCCGCACAACCGTGGCTGGTGGTTGTGGGAGTCTACGAGCGGGAGCCTATGGGAATCGGGAAGCCCCCTTTAACAAGGGGGCCCCCAGATCCCACTCCTCCCTATGTGAATGAGTATGAGGTACATAGTACCCCTACCCATTCACTAAAAAAAGTGTCAAAAAGTAATAAAAACACATCCTTTATTAAAACATAAAAAATTGTGTCCCCAGATGTAAATCCATTGTCCATCACGCCGCCCGCTGCACCCAAAAAAGAAAAAAATGGTCCACCGTCCATGAATGCTGTCACCCAGTGGCACTGCCCCCTTCTGATGTCATGGACCAGTGCATGCTGGGTCAGCAACGTCACAATGGGGTGGGGCCACCAGGTGACAACCCCAGGTAACTTCGTCCCTTACCTATATGAGAACTGTCAGATGGCGGAGGAGGCAGTAGGTGGCCAGTCTTCATGGACGACGGGAGCATTAAAAAAAAATGCAGATGATTGGAAACCACTCTGATTGGTTTCAGATCATCAGTGAGAGCCATGATTGTCATTGACAGCAAGAACTGAGAGCTAGCAGCCATGTGCAGTGTCTCAAATGTATATTAACCTATCCTTGGCACGAGGCATTGTTTTGGAAAACACTAATATATATATATAAATATATATATATATATATATTAGAAATCACCATTGATTACAAAACAATTGTTCCTAATGAGTTTTACTACTAACAAAAATAATTTCTTTAATTGTGTTTGCTAAAAAGCAAAAGAAAAAAAAATGATATATTAATGTGACTATTTCAAGATTAAAAAGCACCCACTTTGTAGCACAGATTATTGACTTCTTAAAGTATACACAAATGTTATTTAAATTTTTCTGCAGACTAACATTCTTTATATTACTGTGGCAAGTGATATGCATCAACCTCAATACAGTAATGATGTGAGGAGTTCTATTTGCAATAATGATTGTGTCGGTACATGAAAAAATGCTGACACGTAGATAAGATATTTTCCCGTAAAAGGTTGAAGTCCTTAAGTAGCAAAAAATAAATAAATAAATAAAATAAAACAAAAAAAAAAAAACTACCGTCCATCATCTTTAAACCATATTGATTTCTGGTGAGGATTTAAAAGGCTGTTTACTTATTTCCCATCATTTCTGTCAGAGAGTAACAGTTCTCTTCCCACTGAATAAACCTCTCATGGTCCTCTTGGTGATTAAGGTCAGACAAAATGTCAAACTCCTAATGCTAAGTGCTTTTGCATTAAATATTAATACCAATTCACCAAATAAAATCCAAACACGAAGTCAGACATGTTAGCAGTACAAAAGGCCATTATAGAAAATAGCTATAATATATACACACAAAATGGCAGCAAGTTCTGGATAAACAGAGCACAGGCTTTTTAAACTCTAACTTTATATGTCATGTTTATAACACAATACATTCATTGGTTAAATTGAAGGTATGGAATTTTATCTTCATATTAAAAGACAGAAAATGTTCAGTGGAGGAGAAAATGCTTAATGCATTTAAAATAGTTACATAGCATATTGTAAAGAGACAAATATCTCTAACTTGCTAAAGACTCAGTTATTTACACATGGAGAAAGGCATTTTAAAATGGTAAAGAAGATCGATGTGACTTTAGTATAAAAAAGGTTTAATACTTTTCAACAAAAACACTTTGTACTAACAAGGGTGACCTTCTGTACTCATTCCTTTAAATGTCCAGGTCAGCTCTTTTAATCAGATTTTACCTATAGAGGCATGTCTAGCCAAAGTCAACAAGTGATCCATGGGCCCCAATGTTATATTTTAGCTTGACTGAAGAGCAAACCTCCATGGTTTTACTGTGCACTTCTACAACCCTTCCCACACTCATATTTTCAATTGTGAAAATAAATCTCATCTTCTTCTCTGAAGCTGTCAGGTTCCAAGATCTATAGCCAGGGATACTTAAGGTCTGATACCCCGAGAAACCTTTTTTATAGTTTTTAGTAGAGTGATTAAGAGTAGGGATGAGCCGAACACCCCCCCGGTTCGGTTCGCACCAGAACCTGCGAACGGACCGAAAGTTCGCACGAACGTTAGAACCCCATTGACGTCTATGGGACTCGAACTGGCAATATGGATGAAAATCAGTGAGACAAACGGCATGGGTACCCCCCAGTCCATTACCAGGCCCTTTGGGTCTTGTATGGATATTAAGGTAAACCCCACACCCAAATTAAAATAAGGAAAGGTGTGGGGCCACCAGGCCCTATATACTCTGAACAGCAGTATACAGGCGGTGCAAACAAGACAGGGACTGTAGGTTTGTTGTTAAGTAGAATCTCTTTGTAATTTTGAACGGGTACATTTTTAACGTGTTTAGCTCCAGCCAAAAAATCTTTTTTAAGCTTTTTGGAAACATAGGGAAGGGTTATCACCCCTGTGACATTTGTTTTGCTGTCTTTCCTCCTCTTCAGAAGATTTCACCTCACTTTTTGTCCCAATGGATTGGAAAGCATCAGTGGAAAGGAGAAATGTTTTTCCCATATTAACTCTTACAGGAGAGAATTTCCCTTCCTAGGGGTAGATTTCATCTCACTTCCTGTTGTCTCCTTCCGTTTGCAAGTAGGAGTCGTTTGTAAGTTAGTTGTTTGAAAGTAGGGTCCTGCCCTATATACTCAGCAGAAATTTGGGCCTTAGGTGTTGCTGTGGCCACAACACTGTAAGCCCTCACAGGGCCCTGCTGTGAAATATTAGATCAAGAATTGTAATTACATGCCCCTGTTGAACAGGAGCTGAAAAATTAGGCCTTAGGCACTGGTGCTGGTGCCACAACACTGCAACCCCTCACAGACACTCTAGTTGGAACGCAGGAACGAGCCCTGCTGCAAAGTATTGCATCAAAAATTGTAATTACATGCCCCTGTTAAACAAGGGCTGAAAAATTGGGCCTTAGGCACTGGTGCTGGTGCCACAACACTGCAACCCCTCACAGACACTCTAGTTGGAACGCAGGAACGAGCCCTGCTGCAAAGTATTGCATCAAAAATTGTAATTACACGCCCCTGTTAAACAAGGGCTGAAAAATTGGGCCTTAGGCACTGGTGCTGGTGCCACAACACTGCAACCCCTCACAGACACTCTAGTTGGAACGCAGGAACGAGCCCTGCTGCAAAGTATTGCATCAAAAATTGTAATTACACGCCCCTGTTAAACAGGGGCAGAAAAAATGGGCCTTAGGCACTGGTGCTGGTGCCACAACACTGCAACCCCTCACAGACACTCTAGTTGGAATGCAAGAACGAGCCCTGCTGCAAAGTATTACATCAAAAATTGTAATTACACGCCCCTGTTAAACAGGGGCTGAAAAATTGTGCCTTAGGCACTGGTGGTGGTGCCCAGAACCAAAAATGTTCTTACAAGCTATCAGCGTGATGATTGAGGAGGAAGAGGATAATTACTCAGGGATAGTCACTCAGCATCAGCATAGGCAGTCTTTGAAGGGATCTGAGATTTCAAAAAAAATTATTCGGTTACATCAGCATCAGGTGCTTGGTAGCTGGTGGTGATCCAAGACTGATTCATTTTTATGAAAGTCAGTCGATCGACCGAGTCAGTGGACAGACGCACCCTGTGATCGGTTACCATGCCTCCAGCAGCACTGAATGTGCGTTCCGAAAGAACGCTGGATGCAGGACAGGCCAGTAGCTCAATTGCATACTGTGCAAGCTCTGGCCAGTGATCCATCCTCAAGACTAGGGATGAGCTTCGAGTTCGAGTCGAACTCATGTTCTACTCGAACATTGGCTGTTCGCAAGTTCGCCGAACAGCGAACAATTTGGGGTGTTCGCGGCAAATTCGAATGCCGCGGAACACCCTTTAAAAGTCTATGGGAGAAATCAAAAGTGCTAATTTTAAAGGCTTATATGCAAGTTATTGTCATAAAAAGTGTTTGGGGACCCGGGTCCTGCCCCAGGGGACATGGATCAATGCAAAAAAAAGTTTTAAAAACGGACGTTTTTTCAGGAGCAGTGATTTTATTAATGCTTAAAGTCAAACAATAAAAGTGTAATATCCCTTTAAATTTCATACCTGGGGGGTGTCTATAGTATGCCTGTAAAGGGGCGCATGTTTCCTGTGTTTAGAACAGTCTGACAGCAAAATGACATTTGGAAGGAAAAAACTCATTTAAAACTACCGCGGCTATTGCATTGCCGACAATACACATAGAAGTTCATTGATAAAAACGGCATGGGAATTCCCCACAGGGCAACCCCGAACCAAAATAAAAAAAAAAAAATGATGTGGGGGTCCCCCTAAATTCCATACAAGGCCCTTCAGGTCTGGTATGGATATTAAGGGGAACCCCAGCCAAAATTTAAAAAAAAAATTGACGTGGGGTTCCCCCTAAATTCCATACCAGACCCTTCAGGTCTGGTATGGATTTTAAGGGGAACCCCGCGCCAAAAAAAAAAAAAAAAAACGGCATGGGGTCCCCCTAAAAATCCATACCAGACCCTTATCCGAGCACGCAACCTGGCAGGCCGCAGGAAAAGAGGGGGGGACGAGAGTGCGGCCCCCCCCCCTCCTGAACCGTACCAGGCCACATGCCCTCAACATTGGGAGGGTGCTTTGGGGTAGCCCCCCAAAACACCTTGTCCCCATGTTGATGAGGACAAGGGCCTCATCCTCACAACCGTGGCCGGTGGTTGTGGGGGTCTGCGGGCGGGGGGCTTATCGGAATCTGGAAGCCCCCTTTAACAAGGGGACCCCCAGATCCCGGCCCCCCCCCTGTGTGAAATGGTAAGGGGGTACTTACCCCTACCATTTCACTAAAAAACTGTCAAAAATGTTAAAAATGACAAGAGACAGTTTTTGACAATTCCTTTATTTAAATGCTTCTTCTTTCTTCCTTCATCTTCTTCTTCTTCTTCTGGTTCTTCTGGCTCTTCTGGTTCTTCCTCCGGCGTTCTCGTCCAGCATCTTCTCCGCGGCGTCTTCTATCTTCTTCTCCTCGGGCCGCTCCGCACCCATGGCATGAGGGGGGAGGCTCCCGCTCTTCTCTTCATCTTCTTCTCTTCTTCATCTTCTTCTTCATCTTCTTCTTCATCTTCTTCTTCTTCTTCTTCCTTCTTCTCTTCTTCCTGTCTTCTCCGGGCCGCTCCGCAGCCATGCTGTGGCATGGAGGGAGGCTCCCGCTGTGTGACGGCGTCTCTTCGTCTGACGGTTCTTAAATAACGGGGGGCGGGGCCATCCGGTGACCCCGCCCCCCTCTGACGCACGGTGACTTGAGGGACTTCCCTGTGACGTCACGGGGAATGCCACAGGGAAGTCCCGTCATGTCACCGTGCGTCAGAGGGGGGCGGGGTCACCGGGTGGCCCCGCCCCCCGTTATTTAAGAACCGTCAGACGAAGAGACGCCGTCACACAGCGGGAGCCTCCCTCCATGCCACAGCATGGCTGCGGAGCGGCCCGGAGAAGACAGGAAGAAGAGAAGAAGGAAGAAGAAGATGAAGAAGAAGATGAAGAAGAGAAGAAGATGAGAAGAAGATGAAGAGAAGAGCGGGAGCCTCCCCTCATGCCATGGGTGCGGAGCGGCCCGAGGAGAAGAAGATAGAAGACGCCGCGGAGAAGATGCTGGACGAGAACGCCGGAGGAAGAACCAGAAGAGCCAGAAGAACCAGAAGAAGAAGAAGATGAAGGAAGAAAGAAGAAGCATTTAAATAAAGGAATTGTCAAAAACTGTCTCTTGTCATTTTTAACATTTTTGACAGTTTTTTAGTGAAATGGTAGGGGTACTTTTGTACCCCCTTACCATTTCACACAGGGGGGGGGCCGGGATCTGGGGGTCCCCTTGTTAAAGGGGGCTTCCAGATTCCGATAAGCCCCCCGCCCGCAGACCCCCACAACCACCGGCCAGGGTTGTGGGGATGAGGCCCTTGTCTTCATCAACATGGGGACAAGGTGTTTTGGGGGGCTACCCCAAAGCACCCTCCCAATGTTGAGGGCATGTGGCCTGGTACGGTTCAGGAGGGGGGGGGGCCGCACTCTCGTCCCCCCCTCTTTTCCTGCGGCCTGCCAGGTTGCGTGCTCGGATAAGGGTCTGGTATGGATTTTTAGGGGGACCCCATGCCGTTTTTTTTTTTTTTTTTTGGCGCGGGGTTCCCCTTAAAATCCATACCAGACCTGAAGGGTCTGGTATGGAATTTAGGGGGAACCCCACGTCAATTTTTTTTTTAAATTTTGGCTGGGGTTCCCCTTAATATCCATACCAGACCTGAAGGGCCTTGTATGGAATTTAGGGGGACTCCCACATCATTTTTTTTTTTTAATTTTGGTTCGGGGTTGCCCTGTGGGGAATTCCCATGCCGTTTTTATCAATGAACTTCTATGTGTATTGTCGGCAATGCAATAGCCGCGGTAGTTTTAAATGAGTTTTTTCCTTCCAAATGTCATTTTGCTGTCAGACTGTTCTAAACACAGGAAACATGCGCCCCTTTACAGGCATACTATAGACACCCCCCAGGTATGAAATTTAAAGGGATATTACACTTTTATTGTTTGACTTTAAGCATTATTAAAATCACTGCTCCTGAAAAAACGGCCGTTTTTAAAACTTTTTTTTGCATTGATTCATGTCCCCTGGGGGAGGACCCGGGTCCCCAAACACTTTTTATGACAATAACTTGCATATTAGCCTTTAAAATTAGCACTTTTGATTATTCATGTTCGTGTCCCATAGACTTTAACGGCGTTCGCGTGTTCGAACGAATTTTTTTCCTGTTCGCATGTTCTGGTGCGAACCGAACAGGGGGGTGTTCGGCTCATCCCTACTCAAGACCCAGTAACCCAGAGGATTTTCGGTGGGAAAGGTGTCCAAGTCTGATCTTGCCCCTAGGTATTCCTGCACCATGTAAAACAGACGCTGGCGATGGTTGCTGGAACCGATCATACCTTGGGGCTGCGGACCAAAAAATTGTCTGAACGCATCAGTCAGACGGCCACCTTCTCCACCGCTCCTTCTTTGACTGACCGAAGCCTCAGCAACACGTTGTCCAGAAACAGGAGTTTGTAACCTCCCAGTCTCTGGGAACGCGTTGCACAGACCTTTCTGCAAGGCCTCCCGAAGATGTTTCATCCTCTGCTCCCTCTGCGAAGGCAAGATAAGGTCCGCAACCTTACCCTTGTAACGTGGATCAAGGAGGGTTGCCAGCCAGTATTGGTCCTTCTCCTTGATACCACGAATACGAGGATCCTTACGCAGGCTTTGCAGGATCAGGGAGGCCATGCAGCGTAGGTTTGCTGAGGCATTCGGTCCGGAGTCCTCTGGGTCACTAAGGACGACATGGTCCGCAGCCACCTCCTCCCAGCCACGTACAAGTCCATGTGTTTCTTGGGACTGATCCCTTAAAGACTGCTGCTGATGCTGAGTGCCAGGCTCCACCTCCATACTGACACAATCTTCCTCCTCCTCCTCCTCCTCGTCCTCTTCCTGTGTGATCGGCGGGCACGCAGGAACACTGTCTGGATAAAGGGGGCCTTGAGAGCTAAGGAAGTCCTCCTCTTCCTGCCTCTGTTCTGCCTCAAGTGCCCTGTCCATTATTCCACGCAGCGTGTGCTCCAACAGGTGGACAAGGGGGACAGTGTCACTGATGCATGCACTGTCACTGCTCACCATCTTCATGGCCTCCTCAAATGGTGACAGGACAGTGCATGCATCCCTGATCATGGCCCACTGGTGTGGGGAAAAAAAAACAAGCTCCCCTGACCCTGTCCTGGTGCCATAGTCGCACCGGTACTCATTGATGGCCCTCTGCTGCGTGTGCAGCCGCTGCAGCATGGCCAACGTTGAGTTCCACCTGGTGGGCATGTCACAGATTAGGCGGTTCTTGGGCATGTTAAACTCCTTTTGGAGGTCCGTCAGCCGAGCACTGGCATTATATGACCTACGGAAATGCACACAGACTTTCCTGGCCTGCCTCAGGACATCCTGTAAGCCCGGGTACCTGCCCAAGAACCGCTGCACCACCAAGTTAAGGACGTGAGCCAAACAGGGCACATTGGTCATTTGTCCCTGTCGGAGGGCAGAGAGGAGGTTGGTGCCATTGTCGCAAACCACCATTCCTGCCTTAAGTTGGCGTGGCGTCAACCACCTCTGAACCTGCCCCTGCAGAGCTGACAGAACCTCTGCCCCAGTGTGGCTCCTGTCCCCCAAGCACACCAGCTCAAGCACTGCATGGCATCTTTTGGCCTGCGTACTTGCGTAGCCCCTTGAACGACTACGGAGCACCGCTGGTTCCGAGGAAGAGGCCATGGAGGAAGAAGAAGAGGAGGGGGTGGAGGAGAGAGGTGTGTCACAATCATTAGCATTTTGGAGGCGTGGTGGCGGAACAACCTCCAACACTACTGCACCTTGTCCTGCATCCTTCCCAGCTGCCAGCAGAGTCACCCAATGCGCCGTGAAACTTAGGTAACGTCCCTGTCCATGCCTGCTGGACCATGAGTCAGCGGTAATATGCACCTTACCGCTGACCGCCCTGTCCAGCGAGGCATGGACATTGCCTTCCACATGCTGGTAGAGAGCCGGAATCGTCTTCCGTGAGAAAAAGTGGCGTTTGGATACCTGCCACCGAGGAACCGCACATTCCACAAACTCACGGAAGGGGGCAGAGTCTACCAACTGAAAAGGCAGCAGTTGAAGTGCTAGAAATTTTGCCAAGCTAGCATTCAACCGCTGGGCATGTGGATGGCTGGGAGCAAACTTCTTTCGGCGGTGCAGCAGCTGGGGCAGGGAAATTTGCCTGGTACAATCTGACGTCGGTGTACCAAAATCAGATTGCCCACAAGTACTTGGCTGTGACACACATAATTCTACACCTTCATTCCTCTCAGTGCAGGTCTCAGAGAGGACTGAAGGTCTAGTGGGGTTGGAAATCTCAGCTGATGAGAAGCAAGGAGAGGTCCTCTTTGTTCTTTGGTGTGGGTCTTTTAGATACGCTTGCCAACGAACTGCATGGCAGGTCAACATATGTCTGGTCAAGCATGTGGTACCCAAGCGGGAGATGTTTTGGCCACGCGAGATACGCTTGAGACATATGTTGCAAATAGCAGCGGTGCGATCTGATGCACTCGTCTCAAAAAAGGCCCACACCAAAGAACTTTTTGAATAACGCGTAGAGACTGCAGCGCCCTGCACATGTGGAGCTTTGGGGTGTGATGCAGTCAATGTGCTGCCCTTAGGCTGGCCCCTGGAGGGCATCCTGCCTCGTTGGTGATGTGCCGCCTCCTCCTCCTCCTCCTCCTCCTCTCTCCTATCAGGCACCCACGTTGAGTCAGTGACCTCATCATCCCCTCCCTCCTCATCACTGGAGTAAACCTGGCAGTATGCTGCAGCAGGGGGAGCATGACTGCCAGATTGCTGTCCTTCTTGGGCACCCCCTCTGTCCGTGCTCATGTTACTGCCTTCATCGAGCTCAGTATCATCATCAGAGCCTTCCAAACGCTGGGCATCCTCCTGGAGCATGTACCCAACACTGTGGTCAAACAGTTCGAGGGACTCTTTAGGAGGACATGGTGGGGCTAGGGAAGGAGTCACTGATGACAGCCGAGGGAAGAGGCCGCTGCTTTGCCAGACAATGTACCCTGGGCATGGGTGAGAGAGGATGAGGAGGATGAGGATGGCTTGGTCATCCACTCGACCAAGTCTTCCGCATGTTGCGGCTCAACATGGCCAGCTGCCGAAAAAAAGGCCAAGCGTGTCCCATGGCCACGTGCTGATGAGGATGCACCGTCTCCAAGACCAGCACTAGACACAGAGCCTGCTTGCCCTCTCTTATTGGCTTGTGACTGTCTGCCTCTCCTTCTTGGCCTTCCAGACATACTAATGGCCTGTAGCTGCACTAAGCTGGGATATATATATATATATATATATATATATATATATATATATATATATGTACTGATACTGCAGCTAGCAAAATCAACTGCCTGCCTGTAGTATGAGAACACCACCAACCTTCTACAGGTAGCTTTAGCTGAACACTGTGAGGTGGACGCACCCCACTAACTTGTAGGTTAAGCTGAACACTGTGAGCAGGACGCACTGCACTAACTGTAAATAGTCTAGCTGCCTGACTGTGGTACTAATAGGATCAAAAGAACACCAGCAATTTTCTTCAGGTAGCTGTATTTACTGTAACAAGACAAGCCTGCCTGTCAGTAAGAAGATAACAGAAACGGATCTAGCTGAACACTGTGAGCAGGACGCACCCCACTAGCTTGTAGGTTTAGCTGAACACTGTGAGGTGGACGCACCCCACTAACTTGTAGGTTTAGCTGAACACTGTGAGCAGGACGCACCCCACTAACTTGTAGGTTTAGCAGAACACTGTGAGCAGGATGCACTGCACTAACTGTAAATAGTCTAGCTGCCTGACTGTGGTACTAATAGGATCAAAAGAACACCAGCAATTTTCTTCAGGTAGCTGTATTTACTGTAACAAGACAAGCCTGCCTGTCAGTAAGAAGATAACAGAAACGGATCTAGCTGAACACTGTGAGCAGGACGCACCCCACTAGCTTGTAGGTTTAGCTGAACACTGTGAGGTGGACGCACCCCACTAACTTGTAGGTTTAGCTGAACACTGTGAGCAGGACGCACCCCACTAACTTGTAGGTTTAGCAGAACACTGTGAGCAGGACGCACTGCACTAACTGTAAATAGTCTAGCTGCCTGACTGTGGTACTAATAGGATCAAAAGAACACCAGCAATTTTCTTCAGGTAACTGTATTTACTGTAACAAGACAAGCCTGCCTGTCAGTAAGAAGATAACAGAAACGGATCTAGCTGAACACTGTGAGCAGGACGCACCCCACTAGCTTGTAGGTTTAGCTGAACACTGTGAGGTGGACGCACCCCACTAACTTGTAGGTTTAGCTGAACACTGTGAGCAGGACGCACCCCACTAACTTGTAGGTTTAGCAGAACACTGTGAGCAGGACGCACTGCACTAACTGTAAATAGTCTAGCTGCCTGACTGTGGTACTAATAGGATCAAAAGAACACCAGCAATTTTCTTTAGGTAGCTGTATTTACTGTAACAAGACAAGCCTGCCTGTCAGTAAGAAGATAACAGAAACGGATCTAGCTGAACACTGTGAGCAGGACGCACCCCACTAGCTTGTAGGTTTAGCTGAACACTGTGAGGTGGACGCACCCCACTAACTTGTAGGTTTAGCTGAACACTGTGAGCAGGACGCACCCCACTAACTTGTAGGTTTAGCAGAACACTGTGAGCAGGACGCACTGCACTAACTAAATAGTCTAGCTGCCTGACTGTGGTACTAATAGGATCAAAAGAACACAAGCAATTTTCTTCAGGTAGCTGTATTTACTGTAACAAGACAAGCCTGCCTGTCAGTAAGAAGATAACAGAAACGGATCTAGCTGAACACTGTGAGCAGGACGCACCCCACTAACTTGTAGGTTTAGCAGAACACTGTGAGCAGGACGCTCTGCACTAAATGTAAATAGTCTAGCTGCCTGACTGTGGTACTAATAGGATCAAAAGAACACCAGTAATTTTCTTCAGGTAGCTTTATATACTGTAACAAGACAAGCCTGCCTGTCAGTAAGAAGAGAACAGGAACGGATCTAGCTGAACACTGTGAGCAGGACGCACTGCACTAAATGTAAATAGTCTAGCTGCCTGACTGTGGTACTAATAGGATCAAAAGAACACCAGTAATTTTCTTCAAAATACTGTAACAAGACAAGCCTGCCTGTCAGTAAGAAGATAACAGGAACGGATCTAGCTGAACACTGTGAGCAGGACGCACTGCACTAAATGTAAATAGTCTAGCTGCCTGACTGTGGTACTAATAGGATCAAAAGAACACCAGTAATTTTCTTCAAAATACTGTAACAAGACAAGCCTGCCTGTCAGTAAGAAGATAACAGGAACGGATCTAGCTGAACACTGTGAGCAGGACGCACTGCACTAAATGTTAATAGTCTAGAAGATAACAGGAACGGATCTAGCTAAACTGAATACAGTGTATATATATATATATATGCAACACCTGGGATGCATATATATAGACAATACACTTTAAGTGCAGCTAACTGACTGACTGTCCTGCCTAATCTAGCTAACTCAAATGAAATGACACTGTCTCTCTCTCTCTCTATTTCTCAGCACACCGGAACACACTGAACAGGGCCGCCGTGCAGGCGGCCTTATATAGTGTGGGGCGTGTACTAAATCCCCTGAGCCATAATTGGCCAAAGCCTCCTTGGCTTTGGCCAATTACGGCTCTCTGTTAAGGCATGCTTGGCCAATCATCAGCAAGCAATGCACTGCAATGCCGCAGTGAATTATGGGCCGTGACGCGCCACACGAATTTGGCGCGAACGGCCCATATCGTTCGCAATTCGACGAACGATCGAACAGCCGATGTTCGAGTCGAACATGGGTTCGACTCGAACACGAAGCTCATCCCTAATTAAGAGCATCATGGGCCTGGTGCTAAGGATTTTGGTGGGCCTTTTTATGGAAATAAATAAAATGAAAATGCAAACAATTTTTTGCTAAAACAAATTAAATGTTCTCTCACCAGTAACACCAGCCATGCAGCCTCTCAGCAGCAGCAACACCACCAATACCACCAGCTATGCGGTCTCTCACTAGCAACAATATTTGGGTGTCCAAACTGCCATTCAAGGACAACCCACCCTTCCCAAAACAAAAATGAGGGGTTGACGGGGAATTCGACGACAGGGGTGATTTGTTGGACAAATTCCTGGTGTTAGCACTTAAATCATTCGGACACCATGCTTGATATAGTGTCAGGATGATCAAATTCCATTATTTATATTACTACGTTGTAATATATAATGAAATAGTTCATCTCACCATAATGCAGAATCAGTGGGAACCCTGAGCTTGTCACTTGCCATCAGATGCAGCTTGTTACTTGCCACTGTCGCCTGCCACCAGATTCAGCGTATCACTTATAAAAATTAAGGAACGCCATCATTGTTTGAATGTTACAAAGAATATAACAGAATATGTAAAAAGGAAATCAAGGATGCAAAAATTCAAAACGAATGACAGATTGCAAAAGATAGTAAGAAAAACCCCCAAAAATTCTTCACATATATTAATAGTAAAAAACTCAGGTCTGAGCATGTGGGCTCTTTACAAAATAATCAAGAGTGGGTGACTGGGGACAAAGAGAAGGCAAATTTATTAAATACTTTCTTCAGTTCTGTGTATACAAAGGAGCGTAGGGGAGCTCATGGCCATAATGGGGATGGTAGTGACACAGCCCCAAATGATCCGCAATGGCTCAAAAGTGATATGGTCCAGAAATATTTAGACAGATTAAAGGTGGATAAAGCACCTGGACCAGATGGCATCCACTCACGGATCCTAAAAGAATTGAGCTCTGTCATTTTAAGGCCATTGTTTCTAATATTTAGGGACTTGTTAATGACTGGAATGGTACCACTGAATTGGTGCAGGGCCAATGTAGTGCCCGTATTTAAAAAGGGATCAAAGTCTTTACCAAGTAACTATAGACCTGTTTGTTTAACTTCTATAGTCGGGAAGATACTGGAGAGTTTAATAAAAGACCACATAGATGAGTTCTTGCTGGAAAAAAAGATTTTAAGCAACAGTCAGCAAGGGTTCATGAAAGACAGAAGTCAAACAAACCTGATTCCTTTTTATGAGGGGGTAAGTAAAACCGTGGACAGAGGGGTGGCTGTGGATGTGGTATACCTTGATTTTGCAAAAGCATTTGACACAGTTCCCTACACACGGCTCATGTGTAAGGTAAAGTCTACAGGCTTGGAAAGATCAATTTGTAAATGGATAGAAAGACAGAATTCAGGGAGTACTGGTTAATGATTCTTACTCTGAATGATCTAAGGTTATTAGTGGTGTACCTCAAGGTTCAATGTTGGGACCCTTACTTTTTAATACCTTTATAAATGATAGAGGGTCTGGGATTAAAAGTAATATTTCTGTCTTTGCAGATGACACCAAGCTATGCAGTGGAATAACGTCCTTACAGGATGTCTCTAATTTACAAGCCGACCTCAATGCACTAATTGGGCAACTAAGTAGCAAATGAGGTTTAATGTTGATAAATGTAAAGTTATGCACTTGGGGACTAAGAATATGCATGCGTCATACATACTAGGGGGAGTACAACTGGGGGAATCCATAGTGGAGAAGGATCTGGGGTTTTTGGTAGATCACAAGCTCAAATAAAAGCATGCAATGCCAAGCTGCAGTTTCCAAAATGAGCAAAGACCTTTCTTGTATTAAGAGGGGTATGGACTCCAGAGAGAGAGATATCATTTTGCCCTTGTACAAATCATTAGTAAGACCTTATCTGGAATATGTAGTTTTGGGCACGAGTTCTCAAAAAGCATATCAGGGAACTGGAGAAAGTGCAGAGAAAGGCAACTAAACGAAAAAGAGGCACGAAGGAGCTCAGCTATGAGGATAGATTAGAGGAACTGAACCTATTCCCTCTTGAGAAGAGGAGATTAAGGGGGGTCATGATCAACATGTAAAAATACATAAGTGGTCCATATAGTGAACTTGGTGTTGAGTTATTCACTTTAAGGTCATCACAGAGGACGCTTTATGTCTAGAGGAAAAAAAAGATTTAATCTCCAAATACGGAAAGGTTTCTCGACAGTAAGAGCTGTAAAAATATGGAATAAACTCCCTCTAGAGGTGGTTCTTGCCAGCTCAGTAGATTGCTTTAAAAAGGGTCTGGATTCTTTCCTAAATGTACATAATATAACTGGGTACTGACATTTATAGGTAAAGTTGATCCAGGGAAAATCCGATTGCCTCTCGGGGATCAGGAACGTATTGTTTCCCCTGCTGTAGCAAATTGGAGCATGCTTTGCTGGGGTTTTTAACCTACCTCTGTATCAACTGTGGGTGAAGAATTGTGTATATGGGATTTTTTTTTTTTTTTGGTTGAACTAGATGGACTTGTGTCTTTTTTCAACCTGACTAACTATGTACAGTAACTTTCCGCAGTCACCTGCCATCAGATGCAGCATGCCACTTGTCAGCCATAGCCTGTGGCCAGAGGCAGTGTGCCACTTACCACCCACAGCCAGCCGCTAGAGGCAGCGTTCCACTTGCCACCTGCAGCCTGCCACCAGATATAGTGTGCCAGTTGTCACCTGCAGCCTTCCGCCAGATACAGTGTGCCACTTACCACCCTCAGCCTGCCACCAGATATAGTGTGCCACTTGCCACCAGCAGCCTGCCAGCAGATACAGTTTCACTAGCCATCTGCAGCCAGATACAAGACACAGTGTGCCACTTGCCACCCCCAGCCTGCCACCAAATAAAGTGTGCCACTTGCTACCCTCAGCCTGCCACCAGGTACAGTTTTACTTGCCACCCGCAGCCTGCCACCATATACAGTGTGCCACTTGCCACCCAGAGCCTGCCACCAGATACAGTGTCACTTGCCACCCACAGCCTGCCACCAGATACTGGATTCCTGAAGAGCTGATCTCCCTGGGTAGTGGATCTCTTGAGGTCCAATCCAGATCCCTTTAAGGGTAACTCCCCCTGGATACTGGATCCCTTTAAGGCTGACTCTCCTGGATCCCAGACAGATCTCTTCAAGTCTGAATTCCTAAGGCTGTAGCCCTGCATTCCGATGGCTCCCCAGTGATCAGCGGCATTGCGGGTGGGCTTACTTAGCCAATGTGTGTGAGACTTGGTGGCTCCTCTGTAGTCAAAGGTGTGAACACTGCTCCCTGTGAAATCCTAGCCTGTGCCAGCAGTGCAAACATCGGCACTCTTCTAAATTTGACACCTGGGGCCGGTGACGCCCCTCTCAATTTGACACCGGCTGGTTTCATCCCTGGTAAGTGATGTCACTGGTCACTATATGCCAGGTGGCTCTAGCAACCAGTGGCTAGGAGTCTCAGATGGAGGTGGAGGCCGAGCCAGCGCCACTGCTGAGTTTTTTGGCTCTGTCAGTTTCATTCCGGGACACGGTATTGTCCTGGAAGGAAGGTGCCCAGGACCCAGGACAAACCTGCAAAATGCATGACTGTGCCGGGCAATCCAGGACACATGGTCACCCTACAGCAACACCAGTAACAACAACCCTGCGGTCTCTCATGAGTAACAGATGCCAAGTGATCTGTCACCAGCAGCAACACCAGTGACAGCAGTCATGCAGTCTCTCACCAGTGACAGCTGCCATGCGGTCTATCACCAGTGACAGCTGCCATGTGGTCTCCCACTAGTGACAGCTGCCATGTGGTCTCTTATCAGTGACAGCTCTCATATGGCTCAGCAACAGCTATCTACTTTCTGCAGTGACAGCTCAGTGTCCCCAGGCAGCATTGGAGACCCCAGTCCTCTCTCTGGACTCCTTGCAGTCTCTGAGCTCATTGCACACAAGCTCCTGCCTCACAGTTCGCTGCAACACAGTAGTGATGTCATCCCAGAGCACTGTACACAGGTTCCCAGGCTCCAGTAATATTTAGGCATCACATACACAACTTAGCCCTGTGGCCCTAGGGCTTTTGGTACACTCAGCCCTTCAGACCATATACAGGCCACTGCTTTGCATAGAGGTAAAAGCACATGCAACCATCCCGCCAGCAGAGCTAAGCTCCACACTCACTCCCACCACCCTCTTCCCAGTGGACAGGATATAGTTATCAGTGCAGAGCTGCCCCACACAGGTCACATGTCCCTCCTCCACCTGCACACACTCTCCAGGACTCTGCCCGGATAGGTAGAAGGGATGGGGTCTGCATAGTCAAACAAATCCCTGGAGCCCCCAACCCCTCCTGAGTCGGGATAGTATGGCCGTGTGTGAATTCCCAGGGGTATTGATCAGACCAAGCTCTACAGAGGGGGAGATGTAAAAGCCTTTGGGCTCACACTGGTGTGTTGCAGTTTGGCCACCCTGCTTGCGTATCTGCAGTTTTGGCTGCAGTCCTGTTGATTTACTGTATATTAGGTTGCAGGTTTTTGCCACATTTTCTGACAGTGCGCCAAAGATGCAGCATGCAGGAATTTTGGTGTGCTTTCAGAAAATGCAGAAAAAACATGCAACCTAAAATATATCAATAGGACTGCGGGTAAGGCGCAGGAAAACTGCTAATACACCAGCAACTGGCCAAACCAAAGCAAACCAGTGTGAAGCCACTTAAAAGCACAAAGGACCAAGTACTACCATAGGCTAATGTCACGATTCTAAGTCTTTGGCTGCAGTTATAACAGCTATGTGCGATTAGGTTCGTAACAAATTGATTTTCATACAAATTTGTAAGTATTCGTACATTCGTATCAATTTGAAGATCTGAATAGCTGAAAGAACCAAAATACGAAAATTATGAACAGGCAAAATAACAAACATGCGAAAATACTAAACTACGAACAGACGAACTTACGAAAATACGAAATTTTGAATCAGTAGAAGAAAGAAAATAACATAACGAATGATTTGCATTTCGTATTTTCATTTCTTTGTCTGGTCATAATTTTATATGTTCATATTTTCATTCATCTCTTTGTAATTTTGTTCCTTTGTCTGCTCGTAATTTATTTTTTTCGCGTTTGCGAATCGATCTTTTAAATGAGCAGTGTATTAGTGTATCTTAATATCTGTAGCCAATCAGCCTATTCTTTTAGTGTGTAAGTCACACTACATTCCTGAGACAGTGTTTTTTTCTTTAGATTCAATTGAGGAGGAGACTGAGTCGGGTCTTGTGACTGAGGTAGTGTACTGGAGTAAGTACAAGACTTATTAGAAAAAGCATAAGATTATTATTTATTTCCTCCAATTGTATTTTTTTTTTTTGTGCTTTTGTGGGACAGTGTGTGCACTGTTTTATAATTTGTTGTGCTTTCTGTCTAAGAGTTTTTTTTTATTAAAAAAAAAAAAGAAAAAACTTTTTTTTCTGCAGTTGCATTTTTGATGGATAGATGGGTGGTGTGTTTTCATGTTATACTCTTAATGTTTCATGTTAAGCATGGTCATTTTTAAGGATCGGTAATATGCCATCTTTATCCTTTTGTGAGCATTTTTTATCTTTAAAAATAATAACTACAATGGATACTTCTCCTCTCCCCATAAGGGAAGCAAAGAGGACAATACAGCGACAACTTAAAAATAGATGGTACTAGCAACTGCATAAAGAAGGGAGTTGGGACTTTATATGAAACAGTTGAAGTGCGGAGGTGGTGATAGAAAATAGTTTTATTCATATCAAAGTAGAGTAATTTCATATATACATATAAGCACAAGGTATATACATAATGGTACAAGGTATATAAAAATAAACAATAAATAGGAATATAATCATAATGATCAATAGATGATATATACAACAGCAATATGGCCTACAAGTGTCAAAAACAGCATGCCCAGTACCTGTGTTCACATAGTATTTCTAAAGGTACTGGGTTCATAATGATAACATCATCAGGGCCTATTATGTGTCTCTGTGGCATCAGGTAGCTCTACGTGTTTCGTGGATGTATCTCCACTCGTCAGGAGCAGATGCTACAGATTCCTGTAAATTATACAAATAAAGTAAGCCACACTCGAATAGAGGGGGATAAAAGTAGAATTAAATAAGCACACTCACCAACCCCGGTCGTGAGTGCGATAAGGGGCGAGCGAGACACAGTGAACCAGAGGCATGGCCACATCACGGGAGCTGAGGCGGCGTGTTGTACGTAAACAGCTTGGGATGATGTTAAAGTGCCAAGGGTGGTCTCCATGAACAAAAGAGCTAGTGTGTGAGTCAACAGGCAAGGGTATCTGGGAACAAATAAGTTAAAATGTGTGTGAGATTAAGTGATATGTTTGAGGTATTATGTAAGTGTACCTTAGGTGTCTACATGTATAGTGATGAATGGAGGAGAAATTAGTAAGTGAATGAATATGGTATGTGGGAGGTGAGCTAACCCATGTCTGAAAAATGACTGACAAAAACGAAGTGACCACGGCTGAAGTGTGGTGATAAAATGTGAATGTGTATGAACAAAAATGTGCAATGAAAAATGTAACAAGCAAAGTAATCTAGACCAAACGGCACTTACCCAAGTTGCATGCCATGCAACACCAAGCAAAAAAATGGCTGGTGTGCAAGAGCCCCAGGCGGAGACCAGCCGTGTGAGCAGCTGGCCCGACTGGGGGTATATGTATAGGCACCACCATGTCACGTCACGTAACCCACACCGGGAACACAACCCTTCTACCTCTCCGTGATCCCGGAGAGTACAGCAGGACCGCTGACTTCCCAGGTACCATAGCTTAGCAACAAAGATAACGTTAACACAGACAAAACCTGTTACAACTCAGTTTATTCCCAGTTTTTGGTTTCTTGTATTTTACTTCACAACACCCACGGAGGACGCTGTATGCATTCCTAGCATTTTGTGCTTCCACTGCAACTCAGCAGCAATAGACTCTGCAAGGTGCCAGCATAACTAGCAAGTGGCTTTCACGGATCTCCCATTCCCTGACAGAAGAACTACAGCCCCCATAACACCCTGCGTTCTCTAACTGGAGTTGGTCCGGAAGCCACAACTAACCACACCCGACTTCAGGCAAAGACTCCCAGGACACACCCACAGTCGACGCACAGGGATGATGTCATATCAAGAGACAGAATCCATTCCTCCCCACAGGCCCTCAGGCACGGCTATCGGTGAATATGATCAACACCTGAATGGAAAACCCAGGCACAGCCAACACAGAAGTGAGAACCGTCGCATGCCAGGTGAGAGGTCTTTACAACCCCTCCTCCTTCCATTACGAACCACCTATAGACATGACCCATATCTCACTGACTGCACAAAGGACAAAGCTAACGCTATAGCTATATAGCAGCTGCACAGCACTATGCTCCTCTGACATTCCCCGCAGGCCCAACTACCTCTCTATTCCCAGCCATATCCCCTCAGCAGCGTCACCACAACTTACGTGCAGCAAAGAACTCACCGCGACCCTGGAACAACATAAAGCGGGACACCCAGAACTAACTTTTCTCCGCTCTTCACCACTGTGCTCCCTTTGAACGCTTGCGATCTGGACGGAAAGCACGGAAGGCAGAGTTATTCAGAGGCTATAAAAACATCCCCATCTGCAAAGAGGACATCTTCATGCTCCCTTGATTGCCTTAATAACTCCGACATACAATCTTTATCCACCCACTGCTCTAACTACTGGGCTGAAGGGGGTACTCTGCTGTATCGAATTACACACAACCATTTGCAAGCTGTCCACTTGTCTGCTCCTTGAGCACTGAAATATGTTCTCACGTGATTTACAACACCTCTATGTCTGCCCCACTATCCTCCTTCCTCCATCCCAGGCATTCCCTGCTCTACACGACTGAGACTTTTGCAGTAGGTATATACCACATATACTGAATTGACAGAAAATGCTAGGAACCTCGGTTTTGTGTTGATGTTTTAACTATTACCACTGTTTCAATTAGTATTGTATAATTTTGACATTGGTTTTCTATGTATGTTACACTTGTTCACACAGACGTATGGTACATGACTTCAACATAGTCACCCTGTCCCCCTTCGGGTCTACCCATAGCGATACACGGTGGATATTCCAGCAATGGGACACGTGAAGCAGGGCTTGTACTGTACCGAGTCCATACTGACTGCCTTACATATGTTATAGCTCAGATTTTCAGTGAACTCACCATTCTTCTTCCTTGTTATATTCTTGTGCACGTATTGATATATTCCCTCCCCTTCTCTGTACCAGAGAATGTACCTCCCCACTAACCACTTAATAACTCCTGGGGTGGCGGGTCATCTCACACCTATACCTATACACCTACTTATATCTGAAATCTCTTCATAGCTTTGTCCTTGCCAACCCCCACATAGTAGCGTATAGCGGTGCGAGCGGACCGATTGGCATGCTCTCGCCCTCTGCGCTCTGTACCTCTCCGATTTAAACCCCACTTAGAGACGGTTGGACTTTTTCCACCCCCTCATCGGGAATTTTTGTCACACTAACAACATACGACTGATATCTAACACACATTGAGACCTATCCCCCCTCTCTCCTTTTATATTTAAGACTCACCCAAGCCCCCAGCACCTTTCTTCTGGCGTGAAACAATGGCAGACAATGCCAACTCTAATATAGTACCCCACCAGCGTACGCAACTCCCCTTACAAATTAAACTTTACTCGTTGAACGTCCGTGGTCTCAACACCCCTGAAAAAAGATCACAACTGCTCTATACTCTACAGAAAGCCAAAACACACATTGCTCTTATACAAGATATACACTTCCTTACGGATAGTATCCCCAAACTACAGAACTACCATTTTACAACAGTATACCACGCAGCCAATGAGACGGAAAAATCAAAAGTGGTCTCTATTTAAATTTCAAAGCATTGCCCTCTTCAAGTTTTGGAGGTACAGAGAGACATACAGGGTAGATATCTCTTCATCAAAGGAACACTCCACGGCAAACCCATCACTATTGCAAACATATATGCCCCGAACTCACAACAAGTTCCTTTCTTCCACAAAACCTTTTACCACCTCACCGCTTTTCAGATAGGCACTCTAATAGTAGGCAGGGATTTCAATATTCCTCTCACACCCTCTCAGGACAAGTCCAACGGGTCTTCCTGCCTAACGTATAGAGCACTTTGCTCCATAAAATCCCAACTTACTACTTTGACCCTATATGACTCCTAGCACACACTATACCCAAATGTGAAAGATTTTACCTTCTTCTCTCCTCCACATAATAAATATTCCAGAATTGATCATTTTTTCATTTCACAAACTGACCTTACAATGCTCTCGAAGGCCACAATTGAACCCATGCTAATTTCCGATCATCACCCAATCACAATAACCATAAGATTCCCAATAATGTGCAATAAATACGCAACATAGCACCTAGACGACTCACTGCTATTGCGATTTGGACCTCCCTATCTCCATAGAGGAAGCCCTCAAGGCCTTGAAACAGTTAAAGGCAGGCAAGAGTCCGGGCCCAGACGGACTTTCGAGGGGCTACTATAAATCTTTCTCTGACATATTAATCCCGCACTTTATAACAGCTTTCAATGATCTACACTCCTCTCCCCTACACTTTAAAGATATCCTAGAAGCCCACAATACACTAATCCCGAAACCGGGTAGAGGCACCACAATAGTCTCCAATTATCGCCCTATTTCCCTACTTAACGTGGATGTGAAACTATGCGAAAATCTTGGCGAACCGTCTGCTCCCCATCCTCCCCAGATTTATCTCAGTCGATCAGGTTGGCTTTATCCCTGGTAGGGAAGCCAGGGATAACACTACAAAGGCCATAAAAATACACCATTGGCTAACGTCCACTGCTACTAAAGGATTCTTTCTGTCCCTTGACACGGAGAAGGCGATCGACAGGGTGGCCTGGGACTACATGTCCGCTACAATGCAAGCACTGGGACTCCCCTCACGCTTTCTACAAATGATCATGGCCTTGTACTCCTCCTCTACTGCCAGAATCAAAGTAAACAGCCAACTGCCAACTGTCAAGCGCCTTCTCCATTGCCAATGGCACAAGGCAGGGATGCCCTCTCTCACCTCTCATTTTAGTTCTCACTATGGAACCTTTCCTCCGCAGACTGAGAGAGAACCCTGATATTAAAGGGATTAACATCCAACACAAGCAATATAAAATAGCTGCCTATACAGATGACATCTTACTATTTCTTTTGGATCCCATTACCACCATCCCCAACCTCCTTAAGGATTTCACTTTATTTAAAAAACTGTCCAATTTACAAATCAATTTCAAGAAATCCAAAGCCCTCAACATCACGCTCCCCACAGCAACAGTATCTCAGTGCCAAAAAAAAATTCCCTGGGAGCCACATGACATAACCTACTTAGCCATTAAACTTCCTACCAAACTGATAGAGTTATACGCAAAAAATTTTGTACCCACAAAATACAGGGAGATTTAGACAACTGGAATAAGGGTCCTTTTTCTTAGTTTGGTAGAGCGGCAATTTTTAAAATGAACGTCCTCCCCAGACTACTATACTTGCTGCAAGCCATTTCAATCAAACTACCCCCCTCGTTTTTTACTACATATAAACAAATGTGCAGAAACGTTCTATGGTCCGCACATCCTCCCAGGCTGAGCTGGGAAAAGTTGACTCTGCCTAAACGAAAGGGTGGTATAGGGTTACCAGATATACACACATACTACAGGGCGAGCCAACTCACAAGAATAGTGGATTGGCACATTCACAAACACAGCAAAGATTGGATACACATAGAAAGCGCCTTTCTTCAAATACCAATCTCTCATCTTCCCTGGATCACTCAACAGTGGATACCTACAGAATGTTCCTCTCACCCATTAATAGGACCTACATTATTTAATTTCAGAGCATCGTGCAAATCTTTGAACCTGCCACCGATCCATGGCCCAATGACGCCTATAACCCAAAATCCGGAGTTCACACCAAGCATTTTAGCACATGACTTAACTACACCTCCCAATGACCCCCAATCAGAGCTCATCAGTTCTTCAATGGTGATACTCTCCTCTCACACACGGCCATGACCTCCAAATTTCCTGAGCTCAACATACCATTTTTCAAATTTCTCCAACTCAGACATTTTTTCCAGAGCACACATCTAATCTCTCAATGGAACAGGGACTTAACACCCTTTGAACACATATGTAAGAGCACAGAGCCCCAAAGTCATTTAATCTGGGGGATCTCTGCACTTTTAACCTCACACAACACACCTAATCTTCGGACAAACCGATGCTGGGAAACTGATTTGGCAACTGAGCTATCTAAAGACGTGTGGGAACGAATTTTTGAACACACACGTAAAGGGTCCACCAACGTATCAGCGCAAGAGAATAGGTACAAGATTTACACAAGGTGGTATCGCACACCTGATAAACTACATAGACTCTTCCCTGCTATCCCCCCAACATGTTTATGATGTAACTTCGCTCGAGGCTCACTCATCCATATATGGTGGGAATACCCATTACTTCAAACATTCTGGAAGGAAGTACATGACCTCATAGTGAGCATCACTTCATACACCCCAGACTTCACTCCTGCAGAGTACATCCTTCACCACACATCCCTGCCATTGGTCAAAATCCCTCACCCTACACCTCATTAACGCCGCCACTCAATGCATACCTGTCCATTGGAGAAGTACTAACCCACCTACCATCGCTGAATGGCTTTGCAGAATAGATAAAACAGCATAAATGGAAAGGCTTATTCACCAAGCTAAAGATAATCACACTAAATACAGAAACACGTGGGCCTGCTGGATACACTACAGAGATTCCACGACTTCTCACACCCCCCTGACCACGTCTGTTCCCTCAACAGGGTAACCGAGTAACAGTAACAGTCAACCAAGACCCATTAAAACTCTGTCGCGCTCACCTTACCTTTCCTATCCCCTGACCTTTTAGGTTACTAACGGACTTGGCAATTGGTCCGAGCTGAAACACACAGGATACACCCCAACTCTATTCTTACCTGCTGGAACCTGCTGGCTGGCCCGGTAATGATCTCCAACTTTTCAATGGACTGTAGAGAATTCTTACTCTATACGGGGATAATAGTTATGCTACGCAAGGTAAACCTAACCTGTAGGACTTCATCTGAGATAACTGCTGGTCCCCTCCTGCTCACAGTTAGATCCCTTTAGGGGTAAATGGGAAACGGGTTGACCTGTACTTGTTTACCCCCACACTCCTCTCGACACCCCTTCGCTGCACTTGTCACCTCTCAGGGCTCAGGCTCAAGAGGATTGGCGGCTACCAAACACTCTAAGTACATCATATCGAATTAAAGAATGTGTCTACCCACAATATATTTGTAATTGTCGAGTTGTTATAAATGAACAGCATTGATTTTAACCTTAGCTTACACTGCCTATCTTTCTCTTTCATTGTTTTCAAACTCCTGTAATATTGTAACCGATACGTGAGATGTTGAGAATATGTTATAATTGCCCTTGCATTTTATTTCTGTATATGTGCAAAAAAAATTTTCAGTGGAGGACCTTATAATTTGGTGGAAGGGGAGCCATTTAAGCAACTAATGCAAGCAGTTGCACCTCAATATATTGTACATTCAGCTGTAATGTAGTACCCTCTTTATATAAGTCATGTGTGCAGGCATTGAAAAAGGAGTTGGGCAGAGCTGCTGGCCAGTCTGTGCATTTACCTCTGACTTGTGGAGTGCTTCCAGTGGCCAGCATGCAGTTTTATCATTGTCCATGCACTGATGGCAATCCACTGTGTCAGAACCTATAAAACCAATACCAGGGGCAAGAAGCACAGAAGCTGGGGCAGTAATTGTTAAACAGGGGCACCATTCCTTCCTCTTGCATGCAGAGGTTATGGATGAGCAACACAGTGCTCAAAATAATTTGTGTGCACTCCAAGAAATGGTGGCAGAGTGGCTAGGAGACCTATGCAGGCATGCAGCTAAACATAGGGTTTGTGGTAACAGATGGAGCAGCAAATATGATTAAGGCTCTGAGTGATGGGCAATTTGTAGGCGTTCGCTGCTCAACACATGTCATGCAGGCTGCTCTGGATGACTACAGTAGTCGAAAGTTTTCAGCAGTTCTGGAATCCTGATGAAAGATAGCAGGCCATTTCACAGAAGTGTCAAAGATAGCCACATATTCAGAACTAAGCAAAGTAAGGCTGGCCTTACTCAGCACCGCTTGAAGCAGGACATAGGCACTCCGTGGCATTCTACAAATGCTTGAGAGAATACTTGAGCAACAAAATACAATTCATGCCATGTCCCATGAGCATTTTATAGGCACAGCTCGACCACTATGCAGGGAGGAGTGGACAATTATTGGTCAGTTGTTGGCAGTGCTTAGTCCCTTCCGCGCTATCATGGAAAGCTTGAGCTGAGAGAATGCTAGCTTGTCTCAACTCATGCCCCTATTCACACACCTTGACAATAAGCTGGATGGCTTTCTGATCAATAGAGAGCTGTTACCTAGTGGCCAGTCTAAGGAGGCTTAAGGGTCAACTAACTACAAGGATTAACAAGCTTGTCCTGAGCTAATGCTTGCCTCAATGTGTGATCCTCGAATAAAGGGCAAAATGCCTCTCCGAAGCAATGTACTAACCACCTGGAGGGATAAATTAATTGAAAGGGTGTGTGTCAGGCAAAGACAATTGTTTATGCCGCTAGAGGTGGATGAAGAAGAACTGGAGGAGCCTGCTGATGATACTGTGTCAACACCTATCAGTACCACTGCTGCGAACACAACCAGAGCAGACGAGATTTGGGCTGAGACATTAGATAGTTTGATTGGATCCACGAGACTTCCCCTCAAGAAACAAAGTAGTGTCTCAGATACAGTAAAGGCTTATCTTTCCGAGACACATTTGCCCCCTACTACTGAGCCTTTACAATATTGGCATGAAAATAGGGGGATTTGGCCTGCTCTCTCCATTGTAGCCCAAGAGCTTATATCCTGCACCCCCAACTTCAGTCCAAATCGAGAGGGTATTTTCCATCACTGGAAATATTCTCTCCCCAAAGCGATCACAACTGGCTCCACAGTTTATGGAGAAGATGGCATTTCTAAAGGTACACCTGCCAAAATAGGGATACCCTGCCCTAAACATTGATACTGGGTAACTGTGCTACTTTGTCTTGAACTTCTACCTCTATTCTAATTATCTAATTATCTTTAATTCAATCTCTTCCAAGATTAGATGCCAAATAAAAAATACAACAAAACCAAAACCAAATATAGTGCAGGACAGGTCATAATATCTATCCAAAATGAAAGTAATATGCTTAATATATGAAAGTTGTCATTCAGTCACAGAGTACTGGAGACTGAGAGAGCTTGGGAAGCTGGGATCAGCCTCAAGGTATTATTGAATAGTCTATTTTTGGGCTTTACATCTTCACCTTTCTTTTATTTGGTTGGGATTGCAAAATCATCTCAATCCCACTTGAGCTGGATCTGTCTGCCACACAAAAAAGGAAGATTTAAACCCAAAAAGAGACCATTAACCACTTCAGCCCCGAAAGGATTTACCCCCTTCCTGACCAAGCCCTTTTTGCGATACGGCACTGCGTTGCTTTAACTGACAATTGCGCGGTCATGCGATGTTGTAACGTGCTTTTTTTCCCACATATAAAAAAAAGCAATTTTTTTTTACTTTTTGCTATAACTATCCCCCAAAAATATCTGAATTCAAGTGTATGCCACATGATTTACAAAAAAAGTATAATATCGTTAAGGTACCATCATCCTGAATATGAATAAAACAAAAAGTGGGATTGAAAGAGAAACCAGAGCAGAGACCTCTCCAATTGGGTCCTGCCTCTTTCAGAGGGATTGGGACTATTGCGGTACCAAGAGGAATGTAAAAAGACTTTATTTAAAAATAGTAGATTTATTTCAAAATAGCAATAAAAAGTCCTGCAAAGGACACGTGATATACATCATCATAATTTAACATACACAAAGAACAGTGATTGTTACAGCATTGTTGACACTTAGTTAGTAAAACTAATGCCCACACAGATGCATGGACAGAGGTTGTATAGTATAATACTTGCAGACGTGACCTCTACAGTTTCGCGGTCACAGCCACTTCTTCAGGAGGCGTCTGATAGTATATAATCTATAAAGATGAGGAAAACATTACAGTATCAACATAACAAGCAACAACAGAAAAAATATATAGACAAATGTCAGAAAAGACACAAAATTGGTATTGGAGAACATAATTGAAATTTGAAAGTTGCACTCACCAACCTGTAACCTCAAGGGTTTTTGTAGCGATACTGTGAGACGCCCTCAAAAGGCGTTCCTCCGGGGGCGAGCCAGGGAGGCAAATTGGGGTGATACTATTGTAAAAAAGATTTCAATAAAGTAAAATTTAAAATTTATACGATGTGTGTTCTACTTGAAAAACCACCCGGGAGTGTCAAGTTGATAGGTGAAAAGGGGTAGAAAAGGAGGAAAAGGGAGAGGAGGATAGATAACTGTAGAGGGAGTGATGATAGGGAGAAACAGAGCAATAGGAATAGAGGGAATGGGGTGGAAAAGAGAAGGAAGAGAAACCAAGAACTAGACCAGGGAGTAGTAGAGGGGAGAAAAAAGGTAAAGAAAGTTAGAAAAGAGAAGGGGGGAAAGAAGGGGGGGGGGGAAGGAAAGGCGGAGAGGCAAGGGAGCCTCCCCTCCTTTTCCCCTCTTCCTCCCTTGGATAAGCCGATAAGCCCCCCACTCACAGACCCCAACAACCACAGCCCAGGGTTGTCGGGAAGAGGCTCTTGTCCCCAACAACATGGGGACAAGGTGCTTTGGAATGGGGGGCACCCCAAAGCACCCAGCCCCCATGTTGAGGGCATGTGGCCTGGTATGGTCCAGGAGGGGGGCACTCACTCATCCCCCCCTTTCTTGACCTTCCAGGCTGCATGCTCAGATAAGGGTTTGGCATGGATTTTTGGGGGGGACGCCACACTATTTTTGTTTAAAATTTTGGCGTGGGATTCCCCTTAAAATCCCTACCAGACTCGAAGGGCCTGGTATGGACTGGTGGGGGACTCTACTCCATTTTTTTAAACATTTTTCTTTAGCCAGGCAATTCTTTATCTTTATTTTCATCTGTCAGTGGGGAAGACCGCTGACAGATAAGGACTCATGGTTGTTTAGGACGCGGGGGGCAGCTTCCCGGCCCGCTGCTTAACAACCAGCTATTTCTTCACACAGAATTTGAATCAATCATTGTTTTTTGACCGATCCGAATTCTTATCCTTCTGAAAAGTTGGAATTCATTTGAAAATTAATAAATGAAACAAATTTTAATGAAAACTAAACCAAATTTAACAAAAACGAAAGGAAACAAAATGGATTCCGAAACCTCACTTAATGAATTCTATAACTGAACGAAAATAGAAATATAAATCTATCCGAAATGAAACTAAATGAATTTTTCCATTCTACACATGTCTACTGTGGAGCGGTATTCCTGCTCAAGATCTCTGGTCGGCGCTGGAGCTGACTACTCAGACATCTATTCTGCTCGGCAGCTAGCCACGCCCCCCACACACACAGTTTTTGACAATTCCTTTATTAAAAATAAAAAAACAATGTAGATCCATTGTCAATCATGATATATACATACTCCTACTCATTCACATATGGAGGATCATGATCTGGGGGCCCCCTTGTTAAAAGGGGCTTCCAGATTCTAATAACCCCCTACCCACAGACCCCCATAACCACAACCCAGGGTTGTGGGGAAGAGGCCCTTGTCCCAAACAACATGGGGTCAAGGTGCTTTGGCAGAGCCCCAATCACTCCGCAAAGCACCCCCCATGTTGCGGGTATGTGGCCTGGTATAGTTCAGGAGGGAAGGGCTGCTCGCTTGTCCCCCTCTTACCTGGTCAGCCAGGCTGCATTCTCAGATAAGGATCTGGTATGGATTTTGGGGGGATCCCACGCCATTTTTAAAAACAAAATTGGTGTGAGAGTTACCCTCAAAATCCATACCAGACCCTATGCTGTTTTTTTTTTTAAATTTTGGCATGGGGGTTTCCCCTTAACCACTTCAGCCCCGGAGTATTTGGCTGATCAATGACCAGAGCACTTTTTACAATTTGGCACTGCGCTGCTTTAACTGGTAATTGCGCGGTCATGCAATGCTGTACCCAAGCAAAATTTGCGTTCTTTTTTTCCCACAAATAGAGCTTTCTTTTGATGGTATTTGATTGCCTCTGCGATTTTTATTTTTTGCAATATAAACAGAAAAACCGAAAATTTTGAAAAAAAATAATATTTTCTAATTTTTGTTATAAAAAAATTAATAAACTCAATTTTTGTCATACATTTAGGCCAGAATTTATTTAGCCACATATCTTTGGTAAAAAAATGTCAATAAGCGTATATTTATTGGTTTGCCCAAAATATATAGCGTTTACAAACTAGAGTACATTTTCTGAAATTTACGCAGCTTTTAGTTTATGACTACCTATCTCATTTCTTGAGGTGCTAAAATGGCAGGGAAGTACAAACCCCCCAATTGACCCCATTTTGGAAAGTAGATACCCCAAGGAAATTGCTGAGAGGCATGTTGAGCCCATTAAATATTTTATTTTTTTGTCACAAGTGATTGAAAAATAACAAAAAAAATTACACAAAGTTGTCACTAAATGATATATTGCTCACACATGCCATGGTTATATGTGGAATTACACCCCAAAATACATTCTGCTGTTTCTCCCAAGTATGGAGATACCTCATGTGTGAGGCTTTTTTGGAGCCTAGTCGCATACAGGACCCCAAAATCCAAGCACTGCCTTCAGGATTTCTAAGGGTATAAATTTTAGATTTCACTCCTCACTACCTATCGCAGCTATGAAGGCCAAAAAAATGCCAAGATAGCACAAACCCCCCCAAATGACCCATTTTGGAAAGTAAACACCCCAAGATATTTACCGATAGGCATGTTGAGTCCATTAAATATTTTATATTTTGCCACAAGCTGCAGGAAAATGATTTTTTTTTTGCAGTATGCTGCAGCTGTGGGAACATGACTGCCAGTTTGTTGTCCTTCTTGGGCAACCCCTCTCTCTGGGCTCACGTTACTGCCTTCCTCAAGCTGGGTACCATCATCGGGGCCTTCAAAACGTCGTGCATCCTCCTGCAGCATGTACCCGATACAACAGATGTTGTGTATATATATATATATATATATATATATATATATATATATATATATATACAACATCCCAGGTGTTGTATATATATATATATATATATATATATATATATATATATATATATATATATATATATTTATATATATATATACAACACCTGGGATGCATATATATACATAATACACTGACTGAAAATACTGCAGCTGCCTGCCTGATGTATTATTAGAAAGAGAACACCAGCAATTGTCTGCAGTTAGCTTTAGTTTCACACTGCACTGGATACAGTACACTGACTGAAAATACTGCAGCTGCCTGCCTGTAAGTATATTAGGAAGAGAATAACAGTAACGGATCTAGCTAAACTGAATACAGTGTATATATATATATATATATATATATATATATATATATATATATATATATATGCAACACCTGGGATGCATATATATACACAATACACTGACTGCAGCTAACTGACTCACTTGCCTGCTCTATCTAACTCAAATGAAATGACACTGTCTCTCTCTCTCTCTCTCTCTCTCTCTCTCTCTATCTCTCTCTCAACGCCGGAACACACTACACAGGGCTGACGTGCAAGCAGCTTTACATAGTGTGGGGCATGTACTAAATCCCCTGAGGCCTAATTGGCCAAAGCCACCCTGTATTTGGCCAATTATGGCTCTCCGTTCTTACCGCGCAATGCACTGCGATGCCGCAGTGAATTATGGGCAGTGACGCGCCACTCGAATTTGGCGTGAATGGCCCATAATGTTCGTAATTTGACAAACGGTCGAATGGCCATTACGCTCGACTCGAACTCAAAGCTCATCCCTAGTCACCAGTGACATTATACTGTGATCACTGGTGACAGAGGGTGATCAAGGGGTTAAACCTTTATGGGGGGGTCCCTAGACCTATCTGGGCCTACCACTAATTACCCTAACACTGATTAGTGTCACCAATGACACCAGTAAAGCGATAAAAAAAAATCAGAATGCTGCACTGGGTGACACAGTGACAGGGGGTGAAGGGGTTAACTGGGGGGTGATCAGGGGGTGATCGGGGGGTGAAATGTGTGCCTACGTGAACTGGTGTCAGTGTAGTGAGTGTTGGTGCACTTACTCTGAGATGCTTTCTCTCCTCGGTCTGGAATGGAAAAGACCGACACGAGGAGAGATTACATCACTTCCCCTGCTGTGTTTACACTTACACATGCAGGGGAAGGATCTCATTCACCAGGAGCGATCACCAGGTCCAGGCCAGATTTCATTGGCCCGGGCCTGGGGATCGATCGGTTCTGGATCGAATCTGATCCTCGCGGCCTCCGTAAGATAACGGTGATTCGCTTGCCCGTGCCCTTCTACCGCAGTACAACTGCGGCGGCTGGTCGGGAACAGGTTAAAATCCATACCAGACCCAAAGGGCCCTCTCCCTAACAACCAGCTATTCACTGTGCCCTGATTGGGCAAAGCCGTCAGGTGCATTGTTTTAGCCAATCAGGGCTTAGAATGCACTGTGCAGCATGCAGTGAATTGTGGAGTGCTCGGCAGTGAACATCCAGCTGAGCTCCCCACAAATTCTTTCTTGAAATTATTCCTGAACCTTTGCGTCACTTACTACTAAACCCCTGCACTCTGTGTCCCTTTAAGCCAGAGCCAGTATTCAGCGCAATGAAAATCACATCCAACTTTTCCTGTGGCGCAGAGTGCCGCACTTTTTTTCTCAGCTGTGGGGGCCCAACTTATGATCCTGCACACAGGCCCACTGCTTTCAGAAAATGCCCCTGACCTTAGCTCATCATTGTGCATCCATTCCAGATGCTTGTATGTGACATCACATACAAACACGTGGGCTGGATGTGAGAGGTGGATCAGCAGGATGAGTGTGTCAGGACAGGTAGATATGTCTCATCTCTGCCTCCTTTCACCACTCTGCATATCACACATATCATAGTTAAAAAGAGGGTACAGCAGTGGGGAAAATGAGCGGGGGGTTCAGAGGTGGACAAATGAGCAGGAGGGAACAGCATTGGGGCAGATAAGCAGGGAGGTACAGTGGTGGAAAAGATGAGAAGGGGGTTCAGCAGTGGGACAGAAGAGCAGGAGGGTTCAGTGTTGGGCCAGATGAGCAGAGGGGGTTGTGTTGGGCCAGATGAGCAGGTGGGTTTAGTTTTGGGGCAGATGAGAAGGGTTGTTCAGTGGTGGAACAGAAAAGCAGGGGGTAGAGCAGGGGGGCAGGTGTGAAAGGAGGTGTATTGGTGGGACAGATGAGCAGGAGGTTACAGTGGTGGGGCAGGAGAGCAGGGGCTTACAGTGGTGGAGAAGATGTGCAGGGGGTTATAGTGGTGGGGCAGATGTGCAAGGGGTTACAGTGGTGGGGCAGATGAGAAGGAGGGTATATGTGGTGCAGATGAGAAAGGGGGTACATTGGAGGGGCAAAAGAGAAAGGGGGTACATTGGTGGGGCAGATGAGCAGGGGGTTACAGTGATGGGGCAGATGAGCAGAGGGTTACAGTGGTGGGACAAATGAGCAGGGGGTTACAGTGGTGGGGCAGATGAGCAGGGGGTTATGTGGTGGGGCAGATGTGCAGGGTGTTACAGTGGTCAGGCAGATGTGCTGGGTGTTACAGTGGTGGGACAGATGAGCAGGGGGTACAGTGGTGGGACAGATGAGCACGGGGGTACAGTGGTGAAACAGATTTGCAGGGGAGACAGTTATCTAAGGTGTGGAGTTGCAGGAATTGGGGCTGATCTGAGGCATGATGAAAGTGCAGGATGTTAATTTCTCACTTCTAAAGTAGTTTACAGCATTTACATTATAAAAAATCCTTTTTGTGATTGAGAGTGTGAAGTTGACATTTTTTTTTTGTTATAAAATCAGCACGCTCAATTTCTTTGAAAACATTTTTCAGCACACTGTGCTCAAAAGGTTGCCTACTCCTGATCTAGGTATTTTTTTTATTCTTATTTTTTTCTATCTCTGCAAGAACAGAGAAAGATACAATGTATCTTTCTCATCCATACACAGAGAAAGACAACAGGGGGGCAGGCTTCACAGTGGCTGATCACTGTGACAGCCAACCAGAGGCTATCTCAGTGATTAGGTAACCTGGAATCAGATGTTCTGGGTCCCAATTGTTACAACGGGGCCCAGGGCTCTCAGTGTGATGGACGGCATGCTCCCAGCACAAAGGGAGGTATACAAATATGCAGCCCCATGGCAAAAAGCCCAGTGCAATGGGGCTGCATATTTGTGTTACATCAGCACCAAGGGATTAAAAACATTCAATTTTTATTGTATACAAAAGAGTATAAAATCATAGTATGTTCATATATTATAACATACACGTTACATGTTACATATCATGTCATGATATATAATGTATGTTATATTATATGGACTTACTAAGATTTTTTACTCTTTTGTATACAATAAAAAATGCATGTTTTCAATAAGGTGTAATTACTTTTGGAGGTATGTACAAAGTTCCAAACATACCTTTTGTACTTCACTATGTGAATGAATGAATGAATGAATGAGGCAGCTGCGTGGGCAGGGTTGTCCCGCTGTCAAAAAGTGACAGCGGGAGAGCGGAGAAGATTCCCTGCCTGCTGTCACACTTAGGGGGGAAACTGGTGATAGGAGCTGGAACATATTACAGTACATGTTCCACCCTAAACATGGGTGGAACATGGAAGATCTTCAAAAAGGTGAACTTACCCTTTAACACATCCATATATTTTGCTGCTTTAGTGCTTATATTTTAATTTGGTAGTGCAATAGTCTCTAATTTGATAGTGCAAAAGTGACTTTTCTCCCGATTAACTAATTTCTTATAATACCTCAGAGAGGATCTAGAAGGTTACTTGTATTAGGTCTGCAACTGGCTTTGGAGTGCAGGTGAATGGAAGTTTGAGTTTGATAAGGATATAACGGTGCATGCATCACTGGCCCAAAGAAGGATGCAAATGTTTGAATGCACTCTGTACATTGTTGTGTAATATGTTAATATACATTCACAAAAAGTAAAAAAAAAATAGAAATTTAACATATTTAAGGTACTTTAATATTACATATTTTAATATATGTTCTCATTTAAATTAATTAGAATTCCAAAAATAATTATTTCCAATAAATATATTGTTCTCTAAAAAGTCCATTGAAGTCTATAAAGTATTGGTAAGTTACACTGTACATTCTAATTAGTTTAGCAAAGCTAGTACAAATCACATTTGCAGTCTAACAGTAATAACACTGAAGTACCAGCTAAATATTGAGAATAATTAAAGGAATCATTTTTACTCTAGTATAATTAGATAATTCACTTCACAAACATTTATTAAAATGAATTCACATTTTATTATTCCATAGGTAGTTAAACAATAGTGTTAAGAAAAAAGAAATAATGAAGAAAACCCCTAGTATCTAACTCTTCACAATTAGGACAAAGACTCCCCAAGTAATATCATTCTAGAATAGCCTAATTAGGTTTGGTTTGATATCCATTCATTTCTTCTACTGCCTTTGAGCAAATTGTTTATTAGAGAAAGTTATTTCACACAAATCAAATCAAACTGAGTAAAGCATTATATCTGAAATTTTAACCCTCAGTCAATTAATCCATCATTTTCTCAAGACACTTTTTTAACAGACCAATTACATTATCCACAATTTAGATATCAATTGATTCAATTGGAAAGTAACATTTATTGACAACTTCTTTAATACTTGTAATGAGCAAAAATGTATTTTACTACATGTTATGAGTGTAAAACAAAACCAGTTATGAATAGTTTTCTTTTAGATTTTAGGCACGTTAGGATGTCTCACCATAGATGTACAAAAACAAGTATACTAAAAGTTACATTTTTTTTTCTTTAGGAAATGAGGAACATTTAGAAGAAAAGCACTGTGAAACTCAATAAAACAACTTTGATAGATTTATAATTGACAGGGTCAGAATAGTCATCATCAACAATGCCTGTGTAAACATAATGTAGCTTTTAAGGTCAAGTTTTTATGTATATGACAAGTTCTACCTAACCTTTTAGAAAACCTCTGTCACTAAGCACATTCAAAGCCCATTCAGGCTCACCTCACACTCATGTTCGCAGTTTTTCCTTGCCACTCAGTTCCTCCTCAGTCCTAACCCTGTGTCAGCTCCATCTTGGATGGAGCTAACACAAGATTGATTAGGGATTGATAAGGGCTTAGGGATTGGCTGCTCAGGCACCAGCACTGCATCGTGAGAGGAGATCCCCTGTTAAGCCTTATACAGAAGCACCAAGGATTTTGCAATGGAGGAAGGAGAACAGAGAGGGCACTGAGTATAAGTGAAAATACTCATACGTATACAGTTTAACCCTATGAAGCATTACAAATTGATATATAATTATAAATTCCAAAGAGTCAACATCAACAATCGAAGGACAAATATACTGTTGATTTTGGAGTTAAATGGCAAAATTGTAGTAGACTTGCAGCAGCTTAGAGACAATGCAAATAACTCGATATTACAGCGCAGTTAGTAAAGGTGTTTTCTATCTAATAGGTCGCATGTACAAGACTGCTTTAAAAATAAGGACTTCATTTTTTTATTTTTAACCAGTCTTAAGTGACTTTTTAAAAAGGTATTGTGCTTCTTTGCCCCAGTAACATTTTAATTTCAGTTTCATTGTTAGTACTGAGCCTCTGTAAGGATTAATACTGAAACTAAAACAGTATTGGTAATTGACTGAATGATCAGAGAGATAGTAACATTAACTTGCAGTTTACTAAAAAGGTGCAAAGTTAGAATCAATAATGAAAAAAAAATGACAAAGGGCATGCAAACACTGCAGAATAACACACAATGGATTATGAAAGTTGCACAAACATGGCCTCTTCACAACTGCATAGAATCGTCTCTAAAAGATTCTTTAGCAACAGAGAGGCAAGCTGGGACCCAATACTTCAGTAAAACATCATAGAACAAAGCTATGATTTATAATTTTATTATTGATCTCATTCCTCACAGTGAAGTCTAGTATAGCTCTGTTAACACTGGAGCGATTCAAGGCCAGAGGAGAAGCAAAACCCTAATGGAACAGCAGTACTTTAATAGCAATCAGGCAGGTGCTTCCCACATAGCTGGGTCTTTTTGACAGTCTGGATGTTATTAGTAGGAATGAGCTCGATGTTCGGGTTGAATATAAGTTCAACTCGAACATTGGGTGTTCGCCCATTCGTCGAAGAATGAACATTATGGGGCGTTCGTGGGAAATTTGAGTGCCCGCGGAATGCCCCATAATGCACTGCGAGATCGCAGTGCATTGCTGTATGATGATTGGCCAAAGCATACACCTGACCTGCATGCTTTGGCCAATCCAAGCGCCCTCTGCTAAGAGAGACATAATTGGCCAAAGGCAGGGTGCCTTTGGCCAATCATGGCTCAGGGGGACTAAGTCCACGCCCCACACTATATAAAGCTGCCTACACGGTGGTCCTGTGTAGTGTTGTTGGCATGGATGGAGAGATAGCTTGATTTAGATTAAGCAGGCAGGTTATTCAGTTAGTGGCAGTATATTTGATATATATATAGTCTAGTATATATATATACTCTGCATCCAGTGTAGCCTATATCTACAGTGCATTCCGTGGTGTACTGTTTCTATTACACTTACACAATACAATGCAGCCGTAGTGCAGTTGCTACTACTTTTCTGGTGGTGTACACAGTACACAATACAGTGAAGCCATAGTACAGTTGCTACTACCTTTCTTGTGGTGTACACAGTACACAATACAGTGCAACCGTAGTGCAGTTGCTGCTACTTTTCTGGTAGTGTACACAGTACACAATACAGTGCAGCCCTAGTGCAGTTGCCACTACTTTTCTGGTGGTGTACACAGTACACAATACAGTGCAGCCGTAGTGCAGTTGCTACTACTTTTCTGGTGGTGTACACTATACACAATACAGTACAGCCGTAGTGCAGTTGCTACTACTTTTCTGGCGGTGTACACAGAATACAATACAGTGCAGCCGTGCTACAGTTGCTACCACCTTTCTGGTGGTGTACACAGTACACAATACAGTGCAGCCATAGTGCAGTTGCTACCACTGTTCTGGTGGTGTACAAAGAACACAATACAGTGCAGCAGTAGTGCAGTTGCTACTAGTTTTCTGATGGTGTACACAGTACACAATATAGCGCAGCCATAGTAAAGTTGCTACTACTGTTCTGGTGATGTACACAGTAAACAATACAGTGCAGCCATAGTACAATTGCTACTACTCTACTGGTGGTGTACACAGTACACAATACAGTGCAGCCGTAGTACAATTTCTACTACCTTTGTGGTGGTGAACACAATACACAATACAGGGCAACTGTAGTGCAGTTGCTACTACTTTTCTGGTGGTGTACACAGTACACAATACAGTGCTGCTATAATGCACTTGCTACTACTTTTCTGGTGGTGTAAATATTAGACAATACAGTGCAGCCTTAGTGCAGTTGCTACTACTTTTCTGGTGCAGTACACAATACAGTGCAACCATAGTGCAGTTGCTGCTACTTTTCTGATGGTGTACACAGTACACAATACAGTGCAGCCATAATGCAGTTGCTACTACTTTTCTGGTGGTGTACACAGTACACAATACAGTGCAGCCATAGTGCAGTTGCTACTACTTTTCTGGTGGTGTACACAGTACACAATACAGTGCAGCTATAGTGCATTTGCTACTACTTTTCTGGTGGTGTACACAGTACACAATACAGTGCAGCCTTATTGAAGTTGCTACTACTTTTCTGGTGCAGTACACAATACAGTGCAACCGTAGTGCAGTTGCTACTACTTTTCTGGTAGTGTGCACAGTACACAATACAGTGCAGCCATAGTACAGTTGCTACTACTGTTCTGGTGGTGTACACAGGACAAAATACAGTGCAGCCATAGTACAGTTGCTACTACTTTTCTGGTGGTGTACACAGTACACAATACAGTGCAGCCGTAGTACAGTTGCTACTACCTTTCTGGTGGTGTACACAGTACACAATACAGTGCAGCTGTACTGCATTTGCCACTACTTTTCTGGTGGTGTACACAGTACATAATATAGTGCAGCCATAGTTTAGTTGCTATACTTTTCTGGTGGTATACACAGTACACAATACAGTTCAGCTGTAATACAGTTGCTACTACCTTTCTGGTGGTGTACACAATACAGTGCAGTCTTAGTGCAGTTGCTACTAGTTTTCTGGTGGAGTACACAGTACACAATACAGTGCAGCCTTAGTGCAGTTGCTTCTACTTTTCTGGTGCAGTACACAGTACACAACACAGTGTAGTGGTGTTGCAAAACAAAATATACATCATGTTCGGAAGGCCACCAAGGAGAGGCAGACGCTCACAGGCCACTAAAAGGGGGTAAGCAGCCTCTGTGTCTACAGTCAACAGTGCTGGTTGTGGACATGGTACATCCTCTGCAGATGGCCGTGAGGCCCACTTGTCTTTTTTTTCTGCTGCTGGCCGTGTTATTGAGCCAGAACATGCAGAAGAGTTGGTGGAGTGGATAACAAAGCCGTCCTCATCCTCCTCATCCTCTGTCACCCAAGCTCAGAGTAGTTTGCCCGCCAATGCAGCGGCCAAAGCAGCCCATTCCACCGGCTCCTTGTCCTCAGTCACTCCTTCCGTAGCTCCACCATCATGTACGGAGGATTCCCCCGAAATATTCGACCACAGTGTTGGGTATATGCTGCTGGAGAATGCGCAGCAATTGGAAGGCTGCGATGTTGGTTCCCAGGTTGAGGAAGGGAGTAACATGAGCCTAGAGAGAGGGGGTGCCCAAGAAGGACAAGAAACTGGCAGTCATGTTCCCCCAGCTGCAGCATACTGCAGTTTGCTCCAGTGATGAGGATGGAGGGGTTTATGAGGTCATTGACTCTACTTGGGTGCCTGATAGAAGAGAGGAGGAGGAGGAGGCGGCAAAACTCCAATGAAGCAAGATTTCCTCTAGGGGGCAGCTTAAGGGCAGCCATCCTACTGCATCACACCGCAGAGCTCCGCAGGGCGTTGCTGACTGATTTTGAAAAGTTTCTTGGCGTGGGCCTTTTTTGACACATGTGCAGCAGATCGCACCATTGCTGTTTTTAACCTATGTCTGAAGTGGATCAAGTGTGGCCAGAACAGTAGACGCTTGGGCACCACATGCTTGACCAGACATATGACGACCTCCCATGCAGTCCGTTGGCAACAGCACTTGAAAGACCCACATCAAAGTAAAAGGCGGACTTCACCTTGCTCCTCATCTGGGATCTCCAACCCCACTATACCTCCAGTCCTCTCAAAAACCTGCAGTGAAAGGAATGAAGGTATAGCAATAGGTGTCCCAAGTACTTGCAGCCAATCTGCTATCAGTACACCTCCATCTGATTTTAGCAGGCAAATTTCCCTACCCCAGTTGCTAAACTGTAAAAAGAAATTTGGTCCCAGTCATCCACATGCTCAGCGTCTGAATGTTAGCTTGGCCAAATTGCTAGCACTGCAACTGCTGCCTTTTCAGCTGGTAAAGTCTGCCCCCTTTGTGAATTTGTGGAATGTGCTGCACCTCAGTGGCAGTGTCAGAGAGGTTACCTGGTTGGGCGTCGGTGCGTGCCGGGGCGCTTTGGTGCACGCGTTCCTGTGTGTGCTGGGGCGTGTGCTTCTGGGGGCACTGGCGTGTCTGATCCGGCTGGCCATGGTGTGCGTGGTGGTGCCCGGGCGCGCGTACGCGTTAGCGTGTGTCCGCCTACGGACATTGCTATACGTGTGCCTGGTGGTGCTGGTGTGCGCGCCTGTGTCCGGGGGCAAGCTCGGGCGCGTGCGGGTGCGCGGGCGTCTATGCATATCGGCGCACGCACGAGCGCGGCGTTTGGCGCCAATCAGCCTATTTAGGTTTGCTGCAATCTCTGATCAGTGCTGCCTGATCAACAGCTCTTGTGCCAAGTTCCGTGATCCTCTCTGTGTTCCTGTGTTCCCGAAGTTCTGATCTGTTACGACCCGGCTTGCCTATTGGACCTCCTTGACTGCTGCCTGAACCTGACCCCGGCTTGTTTGACCCTGCTTTTGCCTGCTGCTCTTGTACTTCTGCTGCCAGCCCGTTGCCGATCTCTGCCTGTGTGTGACCAGCCTAACAGCTCCTGCTCAGCGTCAGTTCCCAGTGTTCCCGAGTACTACCTGCTGCTTGGAAGACCACCTCTCTTCCAGATCCTTACACCAGGCCCTCATACCACTCTGCACTTGTGGGCTTCCTGTCTGCTCTATCAGGGTCAGATACATAAGAGAGCCTACCCTCTGCCCAAGCAGACTCACCGGTCTGGTAAGTGGGAGACCTGACAGTATCAGGCAGCCATGACCAAGTCCGGGCAGGGGGCCTCCCCATGGATGAACTCTGTAGGCACCTAGCGGGCCTCACCCAGGCAGTCAAAAGCCTACAAGAAGGCTATACCAGATTAGAGGGACAGGTCCAGGCTCTCTCAGCATCTCCTCAAGGAGCATCGTCTGCCGGCCCTTCTGCAGCACCCTCTGTAGTAATGCTCCCTCCGGAGCCCAGGGTACCCACACCCGAAAAGTTCTCTGGAGAATGTTGCAAGTACCGGGCATTCCGCAACGCATGTGAGCTTTATTTTGCCTTATAACCCCGCACGTTTTCTCTGGAGGCCACAAAGGTGGGGTTCGTCATATCCCTACTGACCGGCGAACCTCAAACTTGGGCTCACCGTCTACTGGAGCAAAAATTCAGATCCCTGGATTCCTTGGATGACCTCTTCCTAGTGATGTCTCAGCTATACGAGGACCCCCAACTAACGACTACTGCTGAAGCCGCCTTGCACTCCCTGCAGCAAGGTCGCAGAGCGGCCGAAGACTACGCCGTAGAATTCAGACGTTGGAGCTCTGATACAGAGGGGAATGACGCTGCCTTGCGTCACCAATATCGGATGGGGTTATCCGATCCCCTCAAAGATGAACTGGCACGTGTTGGGATACCTCAGACGCTGGATGAGCTCATAAACTTGTCAATCCAGATTGACCGCCGTCTGAGAGAGAGATGTTCAGAGAGGTCCGTTAGCCACCCACGTCCCACTTGGATGTTGCCCAGGGCTCCTAGTGCTCCGAATCAAGTTCCTTCTGCCTCTTCTGCTCCGGCCACAGAAGCTCCAGAACCCATGCAGCTTGGTCTGCTCCGTCCATCCCTGACCCCGGAAGAAAAGATGCACAGACGTACTCTCAATTTGTGTCTGTACTGCGGAGAACAAGGACATTTTGTGAGGATCTGCCCCAACAAGAGACGTAAGTGCCTGCCGTCATCTTCTTTATGTGCACCTGTCTTACACAGATCTGGTAACCATTTGACATTTTCTGTTATGTTACAGCTTCCTGGAAGGAACATCCCGGTACCGGTCATTATTGATTCAGGAGCATGCAGCGGCTTCATTGACCGGACCTTCGATGATAACTATAGTATTCCTCTCAAACCCAAGGCTCAGGGACTTGCAGTATTCTTAGCAGACGGTTCCACCCTCACCTCCGGACCAGTTACCCAGGAGACCATTCCCTTACTGGCCACTATTGGCCCGGAACATCAGGAACTCTTACGCCTGGATGTCATCTCCTCTCCCCACTTTCCAATCATCCTAGGAATGCCTTGGCTGCAAGCTCACAATCCCAGTATCGACTGGTCCACAGGAAAGATTCAGTTTCTCTCCAATTACTGCAAACAACACTGTCTACTTGGAACACCCATAACACCATCTCAGTGTCTTTGCTTAGACACTGATACCAAGCTTTACCAATCCCTTCCTGAGCCTTACCGGGATTTCCTGGATGTGTTCAGCAAGAAGGGGGCAGAGACTCTCCCGGTACACAGGCCCTACGACTGCCCAATAAAACTCTTACCAGGAACTGAAGTTCCCTTCGGAAGGATTTTTCCTTTAACTGAGCAGGAGCTGGGCATCCTGAAGACCTATATTGATGAAAACCTAAAGAAGGGATTCATTCGCCCCTCCACATCTCCAGCAGGAGCGGGCATCTTCTTCGTTGAGAAGAAAGATCACTCCCTATGTCCCTGCATCGACTACCGGGAGTTAAATAAAATTACCATAAAAAACAGATATCCGCTACCCTTAGTACCTGAACTGTTTCAAAGATTGGGGACCGCTACAGTTTTCACCAAGTTGGATCTCCGCGGAGCCTACAATTTGATCCGCATAAGAGAGGGGGACGAGTGGAAGACGGCTTTTCGTACTCGATTCGGGCACTTCTAGTACCTTGTCATGCCCTTTGGCCTGTGTTACGCGCCAGCCACCTTCCAACACTTCGTTAATGATGTCTTCCGTGACTATCTGGACCTGTACATCATAGTCTATCTGGACGATATTCTGTTTTTTTCCGCTTCCCTGATTGACCACCGCAGACATGTACGAAACGTACTTACCCGACTCAGGCAACATGGGCTCTATGCCAAACTCGAAAAATGTGAGTTTGAGCTCCAATCTATTCAGTTTCTGGGCCTGGTCATCTCTCCCGAGGGTATCAAGATGGACCCTCAAAAAGTATCCGCTATCCTGGATTGGCCTGCACCTGTAGATAAGAAAGGAGTACAGCGCTTTATTGGCTTCGCCAATTTCTATAGGAAGTTCATCAAAGGATTTTCTTCGATAATAACCCCCATCACTGAACTCATCAGACAAGGGACCCAGTTTTGCTGGACTCCTAGGGCGCAGCTGGCCTTTGAAGAACTCAAGGCTTTGTTTCCCTCAGCCGCCATTCTTAAACATCCCAATCCAGCCCTACCTTTCGTATTGGAAGTTGACGCATCCAAAATTGCGGTAGGAGCTGTGCTCTTGCAAAGACAAGGCGCCAAAGCCCTCCTGTACCCTGTGGGGTTTTTCTCACGTAAACTTTCATCTTCAGAAAGGAATTACGACGTGGGAGATCGGGAACTTCTAGCCATTAAAGCAGCTTTAGAAGAATGGTGTTATTTTCTGGAGGGTGCTGCTCACCCCATTTTGGTGTACACAGACCATAAAAATTTAGAATACCTGAGAACGGCTAAGAGACTAAAACCTCGGCAGGCCAGATGGACACTTTTTTTTTCCAGATTCCAATTCCACATTACCTACAGACCCGGATCCAAGAATGTCAAGTCTGACGCACTCTCTCGCATGTTCCACAACTCAGAAAAAGCCCTACCTCCAGACACCATCCTCCCTTCTGGGAATTTCCTGCTGCTTCAAGCAGATCTTGTCTCTCAAATTAGACTGGCCTCTATGGGAATGACACCACCTGCTGAAGCTTGTGCCAAAGACAGGCTGTTTTGGTATGAAAACAAAATTGTGGTCCCTGAGGAGCTAAAAGTACAGGTGTTAGAACTTTGCCATGACCTTAAGTTGGCCGGACACTTTGGCTCACAAAAAACAATCAACCTAGTACAACGTACCTTCTGGTGGCCTCATCTTGTTAAAGATTGCAAGGAGTATGTTGATTCTTGTAATATCTGTGCCAGAAGCAAGAATAGCCGGGCGAGGACGTGGGGTCTATTAAAACCTTTACCGGTCCCAGAGAGGCCGTGGACCATGATTTCAATGGACTTCATCGTTGAACTCCCCCCATCAGAAGGTTTTTCTTCCATCTTTGTTGTGGTAGATAGGCTGTCTAAGATGGCCCATTTCCTTCCCATGAAGGGTACCCCCTCGGCTATGGAAACAGCTACTATCTTTATCAGAGAAATTATTAGATTGTGCCAATGAACATAGTTTCTGAGCAAGGTGTCCAGTTCACCTCCAGATTCTGGAAAGCCCTATGCGGCTCCTTGGAAATTGAATTAGCATTCTCCTCAGCCTATCATCCCCAGTCAAATGGGCAAACTAAAAGGACGAATCAGACTTTGGAGCAATATCTCTGTTGTTTTTCTGCATTTTCCCAGGACGATTGGGCCTCCCTGCTCCCTATTGCAGAGTTCTCTTACAACAACTCATTGCACTCAGCTACCAATCAAACACCATTCTATGCCAATTACGGCTTCCATCCGTCCTTTTTGCCTGGGTCAATACCCGAGTGCTCCGTTCCTGCAGTATCCAAAACTTTGGATTTCTTTTCAACAAACAATAAACTACTACAGCATACCATGGCCAAAGCTCAGGAAAACTACAAGAGGATGTTCGACAGGAAGAGGCGTGGAGTGCTTGTCTTGGAACCTGGCAACCCAGTATGGTTATCCACCGCTAACCTGAAGTTGGCCTGTCCTTCCAGAAAACTAGGCCCTAAGTACTTGGGTCCTTTTTTGGTAAAGAGGAAGATTAACAATGTGGCCTATGAACTTGACCTGCCTAACTCCCTGAAGATACATCCAGTCTTCCACGTATCTCTTTTGAAGCTGGTTACTCCCAATTCCTTTGTTGGCTGTAGTATCGGTCCACCCAAACCTATCCTAGTTAACGGTGAAGAGAAATTTGAAGTGGAGGCAATTTTAGATTGCAGAAGAAGACGCAACCAAACCCAATACCTCGTAAAGTGGAAGGGCTATGGGCCTGAAGACAACTCATGGGAGCCAGAAAGCAACTTGCACGCCAGAGAGCTCTTGCAGTCATTCAAAGTTTCTCATGCCTCAAAGTTGGCCCAGCTGGGCATCCGGAGTCTGACCTTGAGGAGGGGGCACTGTCAGAGAGGTTACCTGGTTGGGCGTCGGTGGGCGCGTTCCTGTGCGTGCTGGGGCGCGTGATTCTGGGGGCACTGGCGTGTCTGATCTGGCTGGCCATGGTGTGCGTGGTGGTGCCTGGGCGCGCGCGTGCATATGCGTTAGTGCGCGTCCGCCTACAGGCATTGCTATACGTGTGCCTGGTGGTGCTGGTGTGGGCACTGGTGTCCGGGGGCGCGCTCGGGCACGTGTGGGTGCATCTGTGCATTTCAGCGCGCGCACGAGCACGGCGTTTGGCGCCAATCAGCCTATTTAGGTTTGCTGTAATCTCTGATCAGTGCTGCCTGATCAACAGCTCTTGTGCTAAGAGGACGTAAAAGTGTGGGCAGGCACCAAGACTTTGTAGGCACAATAAGGATACTTATATCATTAAAAATCTGATTTTTATTTCAAAAATAATGTATTAAAAACGGGGAAAGACAAAGATAGGATAAAAGCTGAGTGTAATATACAACATTTACAGAATATGCACTCCATACACAGTAAATCAAGAGACAACGAAACTACAGGATCAGTAAGAGACACAGACAACTTATTGATCTATATAGTTACAGTACATATCGTTGAATCCAGTGCCATATGATGATGGTAGCCAAGATTCTGTAAAAACTTATAGGCTCGACATGTTGCGCGCCTTAACGCTTCTTCAGGAGCATACAATACGATAGCTGTAATGGATAGTACATTATTAACAGCCTTTCCAAAGTATTTTTGTATGTGTATGATATAAACACTTCCGTATTAGGTCAGCAGATAATACATGGGACCGTTTAAAGGGAACACCAGAGGGACAAAAACCACTGCAAGCGCATCAGGCCAGAAAATACCTCTTTTATTCTACATTACACATCTATACTATGTTACATCCGTCCCCACATTGCCCCTTTTCTGGCCTGATGCGCTTGCAGTGGTTTTTGTCCCTCTGGTGTTCCCTTTAAACGGTCCTCATGTATTATCTGCTGACCTAATACGGAAGTGTTTATATCATACACATACAAAAATACTTTGGAAAGGCTGTTAATAATGTACTATCCATTACAGCTATCGTATTGTATGCTCCTGAAGAAGCGTTAAGGCGCGCAACATGTCGAGCCTATAAGTTTTTACAGAATCTTGGCTACCATCATCATATGGCACTGGATTCAACGATATGTACTGTAACTATATAGATCAATAAGTTGTCTGTGTCTCTTACTGATCCTGTAGTTTCGTTGTCTCTTGATTTACTGTGTATGGAGTGCATATTCTGTAAATGTTGTATATTACACTCAGCTTTTATCCTATCTTTGTCTTTCCCCGTTTTTAATACATTATTTTTGAAATAAAAATCAGATTTTTAATGATATAAGTATCCTTATTGTGCCTACAAAGTCTTGGTGCCTGCCCACACTTTTACGTCCTCTAAACAATTTATAGTAGACGTGGCACACATACGTACGTTGTATCCGCATGACCACTGTGCGATGATACATCCTTTATTTATTTAGCTCTTGTGCTAAGTTCTGTGATCCTCTCTGTGTTCCTGTGTTCCCAAAGTTCTGATCTGTTACGACCCGGCTTGCCAATTGGACCTCCTTGACTGCTGCCTGAACCTGACCCTGGCTTGTTTGACCCCGCTTTTGCCTGCTCCTCTTGTACTTCTGCTGCCAGCCCGTTGCCGACCTCTGCCTGTGTGTGACCAGCCTAACAGTTCCTGCTCAGCGTCAGTTCCCAGTGTTCCTGAGTACTACCTGCTGCTTGGAAGACCACCTCTCTTCCGGATCCTTACACCAGGCCCTCATACCACTCCGCACTCGTGGGCTTTCTGTCTGCTCTATCAGGGGCCCCGAGTCGGATACATAAGAGAGCCTACCCTCTGCCCAAGCGGACTCACCAGTCTGGTAAGTGGGAGACCTGACAGGCAGGTTCCAAAACACCATTTATTTTTACGGAAGGCCATTCTGGATCTCTACCAGCATGTGGAAGGCAATGTTTTGGCCTCGGTGAACAGGGCGGTCAGCAGTAAGGTGCATATTATCGCTGACTTATGGTCTAGCAGGCATGGGCAGGGACGTTACCTTTCCTTCACGGCGCACTGGGTAACTCTGCTGGCAGCTGGGAAGGATACAGGACAGGATTCAGTATTTTTGGAGCTTGTTCCGCCACGATGCCTCCAAAATGCTAGTGGTGGTTCTGCCACAGCTCTCCCCCCCACCCCCTCCTCTTCTTCTTCCTCTATGGCCTCTTCTGCAGATTTGTCCTCTGAAACAGCGGTGCTCCTTAAGTGTTCAAGGGCCTACACAAGCACTCAGGCAAAAAGATGCCATGCGGTGCTTGAGTTGGTCTGCTTAGGGGACAGGAGCCACACTGGGGCAGAGATTATGTCAGCTCTGTAGGGGCAGGCTCAGAGGTGGTTGATGCCAGCTTCAGCCAGGAATGGCTGTATGCGACAATGGCACCAACCTTCTCTTCGCCCTCCAACAGGGACACTTGACCCATGTCCCATGTTTGGCACACATCCTGAATTTGGTGGTGCAGTGGTTCTTGAGCAGGTATCCAGGCTTACAGGATCTCCTGAGGCAGGCCAGAAAAGTCTGTGGTCATTTCCGCCAGTCATACAATGCCAGTGCTCGTCTGGCTGACATTTAAAGGGAATGCAACCTGCCCTCAATTGTGACATGCTCAGCAGGTGGAACTCAACATTGGCAAAGCTGCAGCGGCTGCACACACAAAAGAGGGTCATCAATGAGTACTTGTGTGAGTATGGCACCAGGACAGGGTCAGGGGAGCTTGGCTTCTTTTCGCCACGCCAGTGGCTACTGATCAAGTATGCATGCACTGTCCTGTCACCATTTGAGGAGGCCACAAGGATAGTGAGCAGCGACAATTCATGCATCAGTGATACTGTCCCTCTTGTCTTCCTGTTGGAGCACACGCCTCATGGAATAATGGACAGGGCACTTGAGGCAGAACAGCGGGAGGAAGAGGAGGACTTCCTTACCTCTCAAGGCCCCCTTTATCCAGATAGTATTCCTGCGGGCCCGCCAAACACACAGGAAGAAGAGGAAGAGGAGGATTGTGTCAGTATGGACGTGGAGGATAACACTCAATAGCAGTCTTCAAGGGATGGTTTTCAGTCCCCAGAAACCCAAGGAGTTGTACATGGCTGGGAGGAGGTTGTTACGGATCATGTGATCCTTAGTGACCCAGAGGACTCAGAACCGAATGCCTCTGCAAACTTACGCTGCATGGCCTCCCTGATTCTGCGAAACCTGCGAAAGGACCCTAGGATTAGTGGTATCAAGGAGAGGGATCATTACTGGCTGGCAACCCTTCTTGATCCACGTTAAAAGGATAAGGTTTTAGAACTCATCCTGCCTTCGCAGAGGGAGCAGAGGATGAAACATCTTCAGGAGGCCTTGAAGAAAGGTTTGTGCAATGCATTTTCAGGCCCTGGGAGGTTACAATTTCCTGGTGCTGGATACCGTGATGCTGAGGCTTCATTCTGTCAGAGGAAGAGCAGTGGAGAAGGTGGCCAGCTGACCAATGCCTTTAGACAATTTTTCAGTCATCAGCGCCCAGGTTTGATTGGTTCAAGCAACCATCGCCAGCGTCTGCATTACATGGTGCAGGAATATTTAGGGGCAAGAGCAGACTTGAAAACCTTTCCAACAGCCCATCCACTTGGTTACTAGGCCTTGAGGATGGACCACTGGCCAGAACTTGCTCAATATGCAACTGAGCTACTGGCCTGTCCTGCATCCAGCGTTCTTTCTGAATGCACATTCAGTGCTGCTGGAAGGTTTGTAATGGATCATAGAGTGCGCCTGTCCACAGACTCCATTTATAGGCTCACATTCATAAAAATGAATCAGTCTTGGATCAGCAGCAGCTATCAAGCACCTGATGATGATGTAACTGATTGATTTTTCTAATGATGTGAGATCCTTTGAAGACTGCATATGCTGAGTGATTATCCTATTCCTCCTCAATCTTTATGATGCTAGCTTCCAACAATATTTTTGGTTTGGAGCACCACCACTGCCTAAGGCCCAATTTTTCTGCCCCTGTTTAACAAGGGCATGTAATTTAAATTTTTGATCTAATATTTCACAGCACGGCCCGTTCCTGCGCCCACCAAGAGTAACTGTGAGTGGTTACAGTGTTGTGGCACCACCACCCAAAGGCCCAATTGTTCTGCCCCTGTTCAACAGGGGCATGTAATTACAATTTTTGATCTAATATTTCACAGCAGGGCCCGTTCCTGCACCCACCAAGAGTAACTGTGAGGGGTTACAGTGTTGTGGCACCACCACCACCACCAAAGGCCCAATTTTTCTGCCCCTGTTTAACAGGGGCATGTAATTAACATTTTTGATATAGTATTTCACAGCAGGGCCCATTCCTGGGCCCAACAAGAGTAACTATGAGGGCTTACAGTGTTGAGGCACCACCACCACCAAAGGCCCAATTTTTCTGCCCCTGTTTAACAGGGGCATGTAAATAAAATTTTTGATATAGTATTTCACAGCAGGGCTCGTTCCTGCACCCACCAAGAGTAACTGTGAGGCCTTACAGTGTTGTGGCACCACCACCACCAAAGGCCCAATTTTGCTGCCACTGTTTAACAGGGGCATGTAATTACAATTTTTGATATAGAATTTCATAGCAGGGCCCATTCCTGCACTCACCAAGAGTAACTGTGAGGGCTTACAGTGTTCTGGCACCACAAACACCTAAGGCCCAATTTTCTGCAGAGTACTGTATATAGGGCAGGCCGTATAGCATATATACTTCTGTTCAGAGTATATAGTGCCTGAGGGCCCCCACACCATTTTTTTTATTTAGGTGCGGAGTTCCCCTTAATATCCATACCAGACCCAAAGAGCCCGGTAATGGGCTGGAGGGGGAACCCATGCCATTTTTCTCAGTGGTTTTCATGTATATTGCCGGGACTTTTTTTCCTTCAGAAACGTCATTTTGCTGTGGAACTGTTCTAAACACGTGAAAACTGCGCCACTTTACAGGCATACTATAGACACCCCCCAGGCACGATATTTAAAGGAACATTTCATTTTTATTGTTTCACTTTAAGCATTATTAAAATCACTGCACCAGAAAAAGCAGCCATTTATAAAACTTTTTTTAGCATTGATACAAGTCACCTAGGGCAGGACTGGGTCCCCAAACACTTTTTATAGCAATAACTTGCATATAAGCCTTTAAAATTTTTATTTTTCATGTTTGTGTCCCATAGACTTTAACGATGTTCGCGCGTTCGAACGAACTTGTTGCATGTTCGCATGTTCTGCTGCGAACCGAACCAGGAGTGTTTGGCTCATCCCTAATCCTCATGCTGCTCCTGAGAGTTGGGAACTAATTGAGCTGTATGCTATACAACAGCAAGAGGTTTTTCCTTCCCTTCCTCTCTGCATTTTTTTGTTTTTTTCTTCTCTGCCAAGACTATTTGGTATTGTGTACACTAATCACTACCAGCCAGCCAGTAAACATAAACCTTCCCTTTTTGTACAAATAAATACAGTCTAGATATGTTTTATATAATTTCATTAAAAGTTATGTTTTAACTTTGGTGCGCAAGTTAAACACTATTCGTTCAGTGAGCATATAGGACCACCATAAGAGCATAGCAAAAACAAAGAAATAGCATACCCCAGGAGATAGCATAACAGGGTAGATCCTAAAGCATTACTGTATATTGTTTAAGATTTAAATTTTAAGCTATTCCCATGAAGCTAGAGGTAACCGTGTTTTTCCAGATTGGAAATGGGATTAAGTGTGCATCCTGCTCTATGTTGTACCGGAGCACCCACAGTGGGTCCAGATGAGCAGCTGGAATAAGAAACGTTCGTAACACTATGGCAAACTGATCCATGCAGTGATCCTGCTCATCCAATCTGGAAAATATATTACCAGCAAGTGGATTGCCTGCATCGTCTGAATTCATGGCCTTCACCTACTGTCAGGAACCATAAATCAGACGGAGCCAGAAAATGCTGTAAAAATCACACTATTTAATACAGTGGTAAAAATTGTACAAATAGTAAATGTAGACAAGACATAGCCAGGGTTTGGTAACCAAATTGGGTAGTCAGAACAAGCCAGGAAATTAGGGAGCCAGAGATCAGCATAGTCAAAGCAGCAGACAGGATCAGATCCAGATGGGACATCAGCCAGGCAAGTCTTCAACAGGAACACAGCAGAGAGTCTCTAGATGTGTTGACCAAGGCAAAGGCACAGGAGATCTAATCCATACAGTTTAAATAGCCAGAAGGGCTTGTTAATGAGCAGGATATGATCACCAGGTGAGTCACTGTGGAATGATGATGACTGGCAATTAACCGACAGCTGAGCAACCTGAGCTCTGAGAAGGGAGGGCTGATCCCAGCACTAGCAGTACAATTGTGTGCATTAGTGCACGCTTAACGCAGTATAGTTCAGTGTGTTAGTGCAAGTTTAACGCCGTATATTTCAGTGCGTTAGCAGTATATTTATTTGCATTAGTGCACACTTAACGCAGTATATTTCAGTGCGTTACTGCAAGTTTAATGCTGTAGATTTCAGTGCGTTAGTGCATGTTTAATGCAGTATATTTCAGTGCGTTACGTGCCATTTAACGCAGTATATTTCTGTGCGCTAGTGAGCGTTTAATGCAGTATAGTTCAGTATATTACTGCAAGTTTAACACCATATATTTCAGTACATTACATGCCATTTAATGCAGTTTATTTCAGTGCGTTATGTGCCATTTAAAGCAATATAATTTAGTGCATTACTGCAAGTTTTAACGCCGTATATTTCAGTGTGTTACCTTCCGTTTATAGCAGTATAGTTCATTACATTACTGCAAGTTTAACGCCTTATATTTCAGTACATTATGTGCCATTTAACGCAATTTATTTCAGTGCGTTATGTGCCATTTAACGCAGTATAGTTTAGTGCATTACTGGAAGTTTTAACGCCATATATTTCAGTGTGTTACCTTTTGTTTAATGCAGTATCGTTCAGTACATTCCTGCAAGTTTAACGCTGTATATTTCAGTGCATTACATGCCATTTAATGCAGTTTATTTCAGTGCATTACTGCAAGTTTTAACGCCATATATTTTAGTGCTGTGATGGATCCCGGATACCCCGGATAGGCACCTCTGCCAGACCTGTGTCTCCTGTTCTCCAAATGCACCTGCAGATGGTAGACTTGCCATAACCAGCCCTTTATTAAGTACAACACATACACCTTTAAACACAGTTAGGGACACTCCTCTATGTTTTAATACCAATGGCCTTTCGTGTGTGCGTTATGAGCGTATAGGACCACAATAAGAGCATAGTGAAAACAAAGAAAGAGTACACCCCAGGGGATAGCATAACAGGGTAGATCCTATAGCATTATTGTATATTGTTCAAGATTTAAATTTGAAACTATTCCCATGAAGCTAGAAGTAACCGTGTTTTTCCAGATTGGAAATGTGATTAAGTTTGCATCCTGCTCTATGTTGTACTGGAGCAGCCACAGTAGGAGGGTCCAAGTGAGCAGTTTAAATAAGAAGCGTTCATAACACTATGGCAAACTGATCCATGCGGTGATCCTGCTCATCCAATCTGGAAAATATATTACCAGCAAGTGGATTGCCTGCATCGCCTGGATTCATGGCCTTCGCCTACTGTCAGGAACCATGAATCAGATGGAGACAGAAAATTCTGTAAAAATCACATTATTAAATATAGTGGTAAAAACTGTACAAATAGTAAATGTAGACAAGACATAGCCAGGGTTTGGTAACCAAATTGGGTAGTCAGAACAAGCCAGGAAATTAGGGAGCCAGAGATCAGCATAGTCAAAGCAGCAGACAGGATCAGGAAGCAGATGGGACATCAGCCAGGCAAGTCTTCAACAGGAACACAGCAGAGAGTCTCTAGATATGTTGACCAAGACAAAGGCACAGGAGATCAAATCCATACAGCTTAAATAGCCAGCAGGGCTTGTTAATGAGCAGGATATGATCACCAGGTGAGTCACTGTGGAATGAAGATTACTGGCAATTAACCGACACCTGAGCTCTGAGAAGGAAGGGCTGAGCCCGGCCATGGCAGTACATTTCTGTGCATTAGTACACGCTTAACACAGTATAGTTCAGTTCATTGCTGCAAGTTTAATTCTGTATATTTCAATGCATTACGTGCCATTTAACGCAGTATATTTCTGTGCGTTAGTGTATGTTTAACGCAGTATAGTTCAGTTCATGCAAGTTTAACTCCATATATTTCAGTGCGTTATTTGCCATTTATTGCAGTACATTTCTGTGCATTAGTGCACGCTTAACGCAGTAAATTTCAGTGCATTACTGCAAGTTTAATGCCGTATATTTTAGTGCGTTACTGCAAGTTTAATGCAGAATAGTTCAGTGCGTTACTGTAAGTTTAATGCAGTATATTTCAGTACGTTATGTGCCCGTTAATACAGTGCATTTCTGTACGTTAGTGCACGCTTATCGCAGTATATTTCAGTGCGTTACTGCAAGTTTAACGCTGTATATTTCAGTGCATTACATGCCATTTAATGCAGTTTATTTCAGTGCGTTACTGCAAGTTTTAATGCCATATATTTTAGTGCTGTGATGGATCCCAGATACCCCGGCTAGGCACCTCCGCCAGACCTGTGTCTCCTGTTCTCCAAATGCACCCGCAGCTGGTAGACTCGCCATAACCAGCCCTTTATTAAGTACAACACATACACCTTTAAACACAGTTAGGGACACTCTTCTATGTTTTAATACCAATGGCCTTTCGTGTGCGAGTTAAACACTATTCGTTCAGTGAGCGTATAGGACCACCATAAGAGCATAGTGAAAACAAAGAAAGAGCACACCCCAGGGGATAGCATAACAGGGTAGATCCTGTAGCATTATTGTATAATGTTCAAGATTTAAATTTGAAACTATTCCCATGAAGCTAGAAGTAACCGTGTTTTTCCAGATTGGAAATGTGATTAAGTTTGCATCCTGCTCTATGTTGTACTGGAGCAGCCACAGTAGGAGGGTCCAAGTGAGCAGTTTAAATAAGAAGCGTTCATAACACTATGGCAAACTGATCCATGCGGTGATCCTGCTCATCCAATCTGGAAAATATATTACCAGCAAGTGGATTGCCTGCATCGTCTGAATTCATGGCCTTCGCCTACTGTCAGGAACCATGAATCAGACGGGGACAGAAAATGCTGTAAAAATCACACTATTTAATATAGTGGTAAAAATTGTACAAATAGTAAATGTAGACAAGACATAGCCAGGGTTTGGTAACCAAATTGGGTAGTCAGAACAAGCCAGGAAATCAGGGAGCCAGAGATCAGTATAGTCAAAGCAGCAGACAGGATCAGGAACCAGATGGGACATCAGCCAGGCAAGTCTTCAACAGGAACACAGCAGAGAGTCTCCAGATATGTTGACCAAGACAAAGGCACAGGAGATCTAATTCATACAGCTTAAATAGCCAGCAGGGCTTTTTAATGAGCAGGATATGATCACCAGGTGAGTCACTGTGGAATGAAGATTACTGGCAATTAACCGACACCTGAACTCTGAGAAGGGAGGGCTGAGCCCGGCCATGGCAGTACATTTCAGTGCATTATGTGCCGTTTAACGCAGAATAGTTCAGTGCATTACTGTAAGTTTAATGCAGTATATTTCAGTAC